>NC_068456.1:25168367-25330867 GCF_023373465.1 Oncorhynchus keta
CAGTGTGAACAGACAACACAGAGTTACACATGGAGTAAACAATTAGCAAGTCAATAACACAGTAGAAAAAATGGGCAGTCTATATACAATGTGTGCAAAAGGCATGAGGAGGTAGGCGAATAATACAATTTTGCAGATTAACACTGGAGTGATAAATGATCAGATGGTCATGTACAGGTAGAGATATTGGTGTGCAAAAGAGCAGAAAAGTAAATAAATAAAAACAGTATAAAAACAGTATGGGAATGAGGTAGGTGAAAATGGGTGAGCTATTTACCTATAGACTATGTACAGCTGCAGCGATCGGTTAGCTGCTCGGATAGCTGATGTTTGAAGTTGGTGAGGGAGATAAAAGTCTCCAACTTCAGCGATTTTTGCAATTCGTTCCAGTCACAGGCAGCAGAGTACTGGAACGAAAGGCGGCCAAATGAGGTGTTGGCTTTAGGGATGATCAGTGAGATACACCTGCTGGAGCGCGTGCTACGGATGGGTGTTGCCATCGTGACCAGTGAACTGAGATAAGGCAGAGCTTTACCTAGCATGGACTTGTAGATGACCTGGAGCCAGTGGGTCTGGCGACGAATATGTAGTGAGGGCCAGCCGACTAGAGCATACAAGTCGCAGTGGTGGGTGGTATAAGGTGCTTTAGTGACAAAACAGATGGCACTGTGATAGACTGCATCCAGTTTGCTGAGTAGAGTGTTGGAAGCCATTTTGTAGATGACATCGCCGAAGTCGAGGATCGGTAGGATAGTCAGTTTTACTAGGGTAAGCTTGGCAGCGTGAGTGAAGGAGGCTTTGTTGCGGAATAGAAAGCCGACTCTTGATTTGATTTTTGATTGGAGATGTTTGATGTGACTCTGGAAGGAGAGTTTGCAGTCTAGCCAGACACCTAGGTACTTATAGATGTCCACATATTCAAGGTCGGAACCATCCAGGGTGGTGATGCTAGTCGGGCATGCGGGTGCAGGCAGCGATCGGTTGAAAAGCATGCATTTGGTTTTACTCGCGTTTAAGAGCAGTTGGAGGCCACGGAAGGAGTGCTGTATGGCATTGAAGCTCATTTGGAGGTTTGATAGCACAGTGTCCAATGACGGGCCGAAAGTATATAGAATGGTGTTGTCTGCGTAGAGGTGGATCAGGGAATCGCCCGCAGCAAGAGCAACATCATTGATATATACAGAGAAAAGAGTCGGCCCGAGAATTGAACCCTGTGGCACCCCCATAGAGACTGCCAGAGGACCGGACAGCATGCCCTCCGATTTGACACACTGAACTCTGTCTGCAAAGTAATTAGTGAACCAGGCAAGGCAGTCATCCGAAAAACCGAGGCTGTTGAGTCTGCCGATAAGAATATGGTGATTGACAGAGTCGAAAGCCTTGGCGAGGTCGATGAAGACGGCTGCACAGTACTGTCTTTTATCGATGGCGGTTATGATATCGTTTAGTACCTTGAGTGTGGCTGAGGTGCACCCGTGACCGGCTCGGAAACCAGATTGCACAGCGGAGAAGGTACGGTGGGATTCGAGATGGTCAGTGACCTGTTTGTTGACTTGGCTTTCGAAGACCTTAGATAGGGAGGGCAGGATGGATATAGGTCTATAGCAGTTTGGGTCCAGGGTGTCTCCCCCTTTGAAGAGGGGGATGACTGCGGCAGCTTTCCAATCCTTGGGGATCTCAGACGATATGAAAGAGAGGTTGAACAGGCTGGTAATAGGGGTTGCGACAATGGCGGCAGATAGTTTCAGAAATAGCGGGTCCAGATTGTCAAGCCCAGCTGATTTGTACGGGTCCAGGTTTTGCAGCTCTTTCAGAACATCTGCTATCTGGATTTGGGTAAAGGAGAACCTGGAGAGGCTTGGGTGAGGAACTACGGGGGGGGGCGGAGCTGTTGGCCGAGGTTGGAGTAGCCAGGCGGAAGGCATGGCCAGCCGTTGAGAAGTGCTTATTGAAGTTTTCGATAATCATGGATTTATCGGTGGAGACCGTGTTTCCTAGCCTCAGTGCAGTGGGCAGCTGGGAGGAGGTGCTCTTGTTCTCCATGGACTTCACAGTGTCCCAGAACTTTTTGGAGTTGGAGCTACAGGATGCAAACTTCTGCCTGAAGAAGCTGGCCTTAGCTTTCCTGACTGACTGCGTGTATTGGTTCCTGACTTCCCTGAACAGTTGCATATCACGGGGGCTATTCGATGCTATTGCAGTCCGCCACAGGATGTTTTTGTGCTGGTCGAGGGCAGTCAGGTCTGGAGTGAACCAAGGGCTGTATCTGTTCTTGTTAGTTAGTGCGCCCCTACGGGCCACTGTATAGGGACTAGTGTGCCATTTTGGACACGCCCTGAGAGGAGATAGAGTGAAAAAGCACACACAGTGAGAGCAACTTCCTCCTAAAGGAAATCAAAGTTAAAAGAATGATAAAAGTCAGGTTTCCTGCCTCACTCCCGCTGGTTTGGGCTCTGCACAGGAATCCCACTCTTCTTCTGTCTGTGTCTGTGTCTGTGTGCCCGTGTGCATGCATGCATGCATGTGCCTCCCAATGTTGTTTTGGGTTTTGCTAAGACAAAAGTCAATCTGTCCACTTCCTGTTGTCGTAACCATGACTCCTGACCCACTTCTGTCTGTGGCAGGGGACTGTTATGTCATCAAACGGGGACAATGGCAGGTAAACTCGTCGCTGCTTAACAGTCTGGCTCTATCTCAATCAGTCTTTCCGCAATTCTTTACATCGTATCTCCTCTTTCTTAACAATATTGTACATTATTTTTGGTTCTCTGAAAATAGTCAAACATAACCTTTCAATCACTGATTTAGTTTTCACGCTCACGTCAGCCCCAAGCCATGGCATGTATCTGGAGTCAACTTTATTTCGCTGACGTAGTGGAGAGAGTAGAGGCTATATATCCCTTTCAATCTGTTCTGCAATGTATTCTCCCAAAATACATCCTGATGACGTTTAAAGGCAATTATGTATTAACCCAAGATAATAATTTTTCCATTAACTTTTATTTGGATATTAACTTTAATATAGTGAACTGTAGTCAATCCCAAGCCCGCTCTCAGTCGTTACACTAGGATATGTCCCAAAGGGTACCTTATTCCCCATATAGTGCCCTACTTTTAACCAGGGCCCATAGGGAATCGGGTGCCATTTGGTTTGCAAGTCTAAGCCTATAGTAACAGAAGAGTGGGGAGGGCAGGAGTAGAGAGAGAGAGAGGGGTAGAGAGGGGAATAAACAGTAGGGTAGAGGTGGGTCAGTACCTCCTCTTATATCCTTATGTAATCAGCTGATGAAAGGAACAAGCTTTTCTCTTAGTGTGTGTTATAACGAGACTTTATACACAATATCGAATTTTATATCGAATATAATTCTCGCTCTATTTTTCACTCTCTCTCTCTCTTTCTGTCTGTCTCTCTCCTTCTCTCTCCTCTCTCTCTCTCTTTCCGTTTCTCTCTCTTTCGCTCTCGCTCTCTTTCCGTCTCTCTCTCTCTTTTTCTGTCTCTTTCGCTCTCGCTCTCTTTCCGTCTCTCTCTCTCTTTTTCTGTCTCTCTCTCTCATTCACAGACCTCAGACAGACCTATTTCTCTGTTGCTTGTGTTTTCTCAAAGGAGAGGAATTTGATATTGTTCTTGACTTCTTGATAATACTTATCACACAACATATTGAAGATTACATTGGCAACACGCTTACTACATGCTTACTACATGCTTACTACACACTTACTACATGCTTACTACATGCTTACTACACACATGCGACACGCTTACTACATGCTTACTACATGTTTACTACATGCTTACTGCACACATACTACATGCGTACTACACGCTTGCTACATGCTTACTACATGGTTACTACACACATACAACATGCTTACTACATGCTTACTTCATGCTTGCTACATGCTTACTACACGCTTACTACATGGTTACGACACACATACTACACACATACTACAAACATACTACAAACATACTACATGCTTACTACACACATACTACATGCTTACTACATGCTTACAACACGGTTACTACACACGTATTACAAGCTTACTACATGGTTACTACCCACTTACTACACGCTTACTGCATGGTTACTACACGCTTACTCACACTTACTACACACTTACTACACACTTACTACAAACTTACTACATGCTTGCTACACGTACTACACACTGCAGGCTTACTACATGCTTACTATATGGTTACTACATGCTTACTACACACTTACTACATGCTTACTACATGCTTACTATATGGTTACTACATGCTTACTACACACTTACTACATGCTTACTATATGGTTACTACATGCTTACTCCACACTTGCTTCATGCTTACTACACGCTTGCTACATGCTTACTACACGCTTGCTACATGCTTACTACACGTTTACTACACACTTACTCTCTAAAAATAAAACCAGTCAGATGACTGTAGAAATCAGACCTTCAGAGCGATGAGCAGTGGTTTATCTCTCTGCTCTCCTCACAGTGACTCCTAACCACATCTGAATGAATGGCAGTGATCTCTCTCACAGACAGACAGACAGACAGACAGACAGACAGACAGACAGACAGACAGACAGGCAGGCAGGCAGGCAGGCAGGCAGGCAGGCAGGCAGGCAGGCAGACAGACAGACAGACAGACAGACAGACAGACAGCAGGCAGGCAGGCAGGCAGGCAGGCAGGCAGGCAGGCAGGCAGGCAGGCAGACAGACAGACAGACAGACAGACAGACAGACAGACAGACAGACAGACAGACAGACAGACAGTGAATCAGCCTTGGTACTGTGGTGGGTGTCACGGAGCAGAGACTGACACTGAAGGCTTTGTATTGGGGGTGAATGGGCACCATTGGAGAAGGCCCTAGCTGTGACACACACACACACATGCACACACACACATGCACACACACACACACACACACATCTACAGATGGGAATGTTTTGTGGTGATGAAGGCTCCTATTGTGTGTCTGTAGGATATCCAGACAGAGAGGTCAGGGGGCAACCTATATTGATTGCGTCCCAAATGGAACCCTATACCTAACATAATGTACTACTTTTGACCAAGACCCTATGGGCCTTTAGTGCACTGCCTATGGGCTATTTCGGACGTGGCCCAAATGGCCCATAGGTTCACTCAGTAGGGTGCTTTCTGCTACTCAGTAGAACAACAGACTATTGATGTGTGTGTGTGTGTGTGTGTGTATTTGCGTGTGCCTGTGAATCAGGGTTTTAATATAGATTTAGGATTCATATGCAATGTATTCTTCCTCTGTTTTCCAGCTGTGCCCCGCAACAAGTATAGTGGAGTGCATAAGAAGTAGTTTGAATTCAAAACAGATTGCCATCAAAACTATAATTTCCCCTTTTCTCTCTATCCTTTATCTCTCTCTACCCCTCTCTCTCTACCCCCCTCTCTCTGTCTCTCTCTCTGTCTGTCTCTCTCTCTCTCTCGCTCTCTATCTCACACTCTCTCTCACACTCTCTCTCTCTCTCTCTCTCTCTCTCTCTCTCTCTCTCTCTCTCTCTCTCTCTCTCTCTCTCTCTCTCTCTCTCTCTCTTTCTCTCTGTCTCTCTCTCTGTCTCTCTCTCTCACGCTCTCTATCTCACGCTCTCTATCTCTCTCACGCTCTCTATCTCTCTCACACTCTCTCTCTCACACTCTCTGTCTCTCAATTCAATGAACTTGTTCGGCTATGGAAAGCCAGAGCAAAATCCTAGGTGCCATTGTCTGCTGTTGTGCCCTTGAGCAAGACACTTAACCCCTCAAACAACAGCTCCCCTGGTGCCCAGTATGTATGTGTGACTTTCGGAGGGTTTTAAAATCAGAAGTCAAATTTCGGTTGGACCTTGTGAGCAATTAACCAACAAAGTGATCTTAATTCATTAATCTTAACATAAAATTTAGACATCTCTCTCTAGGTGTGGTAGGTTCATGGAAGCGGTTGGGGTGGCGGGGGAGGTACAATGCACTCTAGGATTGTTTTTGACAGCATGACCCTTGATCTTCCTTCCAGTCGCTCAGAGTGCTCTGTGTCTGGCTGGGGCTGAAGCACAGACACTCACAGGTTTCTCAACACTAGAGAGAGAGACAGGATGGGGGGAGGAGAGAGAGAAATTGACATTTAATTGAGAGGTGGAGAGAAAGGAGAGAAAGACAAACACCATTGTAAATACAACCCATATTTCTTTTCCCTTTTGTACTTTAACTAACTTTAGCACATAATTACAACACTGTATATTTTGTATTTAACCTTTATTTAACTAGGAAAGTCAGTTAAGAACAAATTCTTATTTGCCCTATGGGACTACCAATAATGGACGGATGTGATTCAGCCTGGAGTCGAACCCGGGACTGTAGTGACGTCTCTTACACTGAGACGCAGTGCCTTAGACCGCTGCTCCACTCGGGAGCCCACCGTAATAGACATATTGTCACGGTCGCCGTCGTCGTGGAAATGACCGGACCAAGGACAGCGTAGTGAGCGTACATTTTTCTTTATTATAAGTGTTGCCAACAAAACAAGAAACAACAAAAACGACCGTGAAGCTTACTAGGGATATACAGGCCACTAACACAGACAACTACCCACAACTAAGGTGGAAAAACAGGCTGCTTAAGTATGATTCCCAATCAGAGACAACGATAGATTGATTGAGAACCATACCCGGCCAAAACATAGAAACAAAGAACATAGAGTTTCCCACCCGAGTCACACCCTGACCAACCAAACATAGAGAATAAAAAGATCTCTACGGTCAGGGCGTGACACATATTATGACATGTGAAATGTCTTTATTCTTTTGGAACTTTTGTTGCTTTGGCAATGTAAATATATGTTTCCCATGCCAATAAAGCCCCTTAAATTGAATTGAATTTAGCCAATTAGGATCTAAATAAACTTATATAATAATTTATAGAACCCATTGCCCTTTATGATTGTGAGGTCTGGGGTCCGCTCACCAACCAAGACTTCACAAAATGGGACAAACACCAAATTGAGACTCCATGCAGAATTCTGCAATAATATGCTCTGTGTACAACGTAGAACACCAAATAATGCATGCAGAGCAGAATTAGGCCGTTACCTATTCAGTTCTACAACTACCTAAAGGAAGCGATTCCTAAACCTTCTATAACAAAACCATCACCTACAGAGAGATGAACCTGGAGAAGAGCCCCCTAAGCAAGCGGGTCCTGGGGCTCTGTTCACAAACACACCCCACAGAGCCCCAGGACAGCAGCACAATTAGACCCAATCAAATCATGAGAAAAATATATAATTACTTGACATATTGGAAAGAACTGACAAAAAAACAGAACTAGAATGCTATTTGGCCCTAAACAGAGAGTACACAGTGGCAGAATACCTAACCACTGTGACTGACCCAAACTTAAGGAAAGCTTTGACTATGTATAGAGTCAGTGAGCATAGCCTTGCTATTGAGAAAGGCCGCCATAGGCAGACCTGGCTCTCAAGAGAAGACAGGCTATGTGCTCACAGCCCACAAAATGAGGTGGAAACTGAGCTGCACTTCCTAACCTCCTGCCCAATGTATGACCATATTAGAGACACATGTTTCCCTCAGAATACAAACCCAATTTTGATAAACTCCCATATCTATTGGGTGAAATTCCACAGTGTGCCATCACAGCAGCAAGATTTGTGACCTGTTGCCATGAGAAAGGGCAACCAGTGAAGAACAAACACCCTTGTAAATAACCCATATTTATTTATTTTCCCTTTTGTACTTGAACTATTTGCACATCATATGACATTTGTAAAGTTTTTATTATTTTACAACTTTCCAGAGAGAGAGGAGTCTCAATGTAAACATGATAAAGCTTATCACAGATACTGGAGACAACTGTAATGGGTCAATGTAAAATCACTAAACTTCATATTTAGTTTAGAGTGATCAATACAATGTGTAACATATTTACAGTTTCTGTAATACACATGATTTACATTCTTCAATAAACTGTATTGATGTGGAAAGTTAAAGCACTTACATAGTCAAAGTAAAGAGAGAGAACCTTTTCAGTTCTGCCCATAAATGTTCTATGGGATTGAGGTCATGTGTTGTGATGGCCACTCCAATACCTTGACTTTGGAAGTATGCTTGGGGTTATTGTCCATTTGGAAGACCCATTTGAGACCAAGCTTTAACTTCCTGACTGATGTCTTGAGATGTTGCTTCAATATATCCACATCGTTTTCCTCCCTCATGATGCCATCTATTTTGTGAAATGCACCAGTCCTCCTGCAGCAAAGCACCCACACAACATGATGCTGCCACCCCCATGCTTCATGGTTGGGATTGTGTTCTTCGGCTTGCAAGCCTCCCCCTTTTTCCTCCAAACATAACGATGGTCATTATGGCCAAACAGTTCTATTTTTGTTTTATCAGACCAGAGGACATTTCTCCAAAAAGTAGGATCTTTGTCCCCATGTGTAGTTGCAATCCGTAGTCTGGCTTTTTTATGGTGGTTTTGGAGCAGTGGCTTCTTCCTTGCTGAGCGGCCGTTCACGTTATGTCGATATAGGACTCGTTTTTACTGTGGATATAGATACTTTTGTACCTGTTTCATCCAGCATCTTCACGCGTTCCTGTGCTGTTTTTCTGGGATTGATTTGCACTTTTCTCACCAAAGTACATTCATCTCTAGGAGACAGAACACGTCTCCTTCCTGAGCGGTATGACGGCTGCTTGGTCCCATGGTGTTTATACATGTGTACTATTGTTTATACAGATGAACGTGGTACCTTCAGGCGTTTGGAAATTGCTCCCAAGGATGAACCAGACATGTGGAGGTCTATTTTTTTTCTGAGGTCTTGGTTGATTTCTTTTGATTTTCCAATGATGTCAAGCAAAGAGGCACTGAGTTTGAAGGTAGGCCTTGAAATACATCCACAGGTACACCTCCAATTGACTCAAATTATATCAATTTGCCTATCAGAAGCTTCTAAAACCATGACATCATTTTCTGGAATTTTCCAAGCTGTTTAAAGGTATGGCCCACTGGAATAGTGAAACAGTGAATTATAAGTGAAATAATCTGTCTGTGAACAATTGTTGGAAAAATGACGTGTCATGCACAAAGTAGATGTCCTAACCGACTTGCCAAAACTATAGTTTGTTAACAAGAAATTTGTGGATTGGTTGAAAAACAAGTTTTAATGACTCCAAGATAAGTGTATGTAAACTTCCGACTTCTGTATATACATATACAGTATATCACAAAAGTGAGTACACCCCTCACATTCTTGTAAATATTTGAGTATATCTTTTCAGGTGACAACACTGAAGAAATGACACTTTGCTACAATGTAAAGTAGTGAGTGTACAGCTTGTATAACAGTGTAAATTTGCTGTCCCCTCAAAATAACTCAACACACAGCCATTAATATCTAAACCGCTGGCAACAAAAGTGAGTACACCCCTAAGTGAAAATGTCCAAATTGGGCCCAAAGTGTCAATATTTTGTGTTGCCACCATTTTCCAGCACTGCCTTAACTCTCTTGGGCATGGAGTTCACCAGAGCTTCACAGGTTGCCACTGGAGTCCTCTTCCACTCCTCCATGATGACATCAAGGAGCTGGTGGATGTTAGAGACCTTGCACTCCTCCACCTTCCGTTTGAGGATGCCCCACATATGCTCAATAGGGTTTAGGTCTGGAGACATGCTTGCCCAGTCCATCACCTTTACCCTCAGCTTTTTTAGCAAGGCAGAGGTTGTCTTGGAGGTGTGTTTGGGGTCGTTATCATGTTGGAATACGATGACACCAAATTTAACACACCTGCTCCCCATTCTCACCTGAGACCTTGTAACACTAATGAGTCATATGACACTGGGGAGGGAAAATGGCTAATTGGGCCCAATTTTGTCTGCCATATCAGGGGACTGTACTGTACAGTACACGGACGGACACACTAGCTGAAGGCATCCTTGCCAAACTACATATAAAGAATATTGATGCAGTAGAGATATTCATAATGGTTCCACTAGTTTACATTTAACTTAACGTAGCAGGCATAAAAGAAAAGCCTGAAACTAGATCCTCTACATATGGTCTTGACGAAAAGAAAAAAAGCAGTCTGGGGAGGCTCTCTTCTGCGCTGTTCAACCAATCCAGTAAATGTAGAGGAGGAGTTAAGATGGAGTGACGGCTTGTTAACGTCCAAAAGAGGAAGTCTCATCACAGGCTCTCTTTCTGTTTCCCCTAAAAAACTAAACATCCTGGGGACTAAGCAGAGTCTACCTTAATTAGAACTGTTAACAGACTTAATGAATTGTTATACCAAATCAATTACTATAGAGTGTAATAGTTGTTATGTTGTCATATGTTAATACATTGTACTCACCACTTCCAGTCCATAGGCTTATAGTTTGAGCTGGTTTGAGTTGGTTCAGAGGGGAGGTCAGAATAAAATAGATTAAAATAGAACAGAATAGGAGATGAGAATATAATTGTGTGGATACACTACATACGAAATAGCTTTAAACAGTATTATAAACTGTGTGGTTTGATCCCTGAATGTTTTATTGTTTTATGGCCTTATTGCTTAATTATATACCATTCCATTATTGAATACTTGTTTCTTATTGGCTTGAAGGGCATTCTAGGAGAGTGATTAAGGGTTGCCTAATTGTAAACGTAATGTTATTTGTTTTGTGATTTTTGATGGTTGTCCTGTGTTGCTCAGTTGGTAAGAACGTGGCTCTAGCAATGCCATGGTGGTGGGCTCGATCCCCACACATACTAAAATGTATGCACTCACTGTAATGTAAGTCTATCTATTTTCTGTTCTGTAGATTCAGATTTCTGACAATGAATGAGATCATTGGTTGTTGTTGTCAATAAGTGTCATTTTGCCTACTCTTACAATGTACTTTATGACAGCGATGTACTTTATGACAGCGATGTACTTTATGACAACGATGTAATTTATGACAGCGATGTACTTGATGACAGTGATGTCATTTATGATAGCGATGTACTTTATGACAACGATGTAATTTATGACAGCGATGTACTTGATGACAGTGATGTCATTTATGACAGCGATGTACTTGATGACAGCGATGTACTTTATGACAGCGATGTACTTTATGACAACGATGTAATTTATGACAGCGATGTACTTGATGACAGTGATGTCATTTATGATAGCGATGTACTTTATGACAGCGATGTACTTTATGACAGCGATGTACTGTGGGATTGTATTGTCTGTAAATCTGAAAATCACCCACATCCAGGAACTGTGATTTACTGCCTGTTATGTTATTGAGCATTCATTGTAGGGCTACGTCTCAAATGGCACCATATTATATCGTGCACTACTTTTGGCCAGAGCCCTAAGGATCAAAAGTTGTGCACTACAGGGAATAGGGTGCCATTTGGTGTGCAGGCTAGAAGTTCATATTGAGGTCTATGGTCTGGGTGCTCTGCAACCATTGTTGTGAACTTTAGCTGTTTCAGCAGACAGGCCCTGGTTTATTGGATCATTAATTCAAATTTCAGGACTAAGAAGAGGTTTGTAAATGTTTCAGGAATACACACCCTTTGTTGGCGATCACTTGATGGCCCTCGATGACAGTGTGTGTGGGATGTGTGTGTTTCAAGTTAAGGTTAATTTGTCACATGCACAAGTACAGTGAAACGCTTAACTTGCTAGTGTGTGATTTTGTGTGTATTCCAGACATCTGTCTTTCCCTGTCCCTAGAGAGCATTACAGATACCAAAGGATTGTTTGTCAATGTCGTATCAATCTAGTATTATGATGTCAAGCTAACTATATATATCATTGAGACATTTTATACTCTCAATTATATTTGGAAGGATGTGTGTGCCTGTGAGTGTGTGTGAATGTGTGTACGCCTGCCTACCTCCAGTTGATAGTGATTGGATAATGTTCATGTTTATATTTAGAATGGTTATCTCAGCAGTCGTAGCTGATACAGCAGCAGCTGCCTGTGGACTGAATAAGAAGCTCGCCACTCGTCAGCACCAAATCATCACTGCATACACAGTTGAAGTCGGAAGTTTACATACACTTAGGTTGGAGTCATTAAAACCGCTCAACAAATTTCTTGTCAGCAAACTATAGTTGTGGCAAGTCGGTTAGAACATCTACTTTGTGCATGACAAAGTCATTTTTTTCCAACAATTGTTTACAGACAGATTATTTCACTTATAATTCACTGTATCACAATTCCAGTGGGTCAGAAGTTTACATACACTAAGTTGACTGTGCCTGTAAACAGCTTGGAAAATTCCAGAAAATGATGTAATGGCTTTAGAAGCTTCTGATAGCTTAATTGACATCATTTGAGTCAATAGGAAGTGTACCTGTGGATGTATTTCAAGGCCTACCTTCAAACTCAGTGCCTCTTTGCTTGAAATCATGGAAAAATCAAGACCTCAAAAAAAATTGTAGACCTCCACAAGTCTGGTTCATCCTTGGGAGCAATTTCCAAATGCCTGAAGGTACCACGTTCATCTGTACAAACAATAGTATGCAAGTATAAACACCATGGGACCACACAGCCGTCATACCGCTCAGGAAGGAGACGTATTCTGTCTACTAGAGATGAACGTACTTTGGTGCGAAAAGTGCAAATCAATCCCAGAACAACAGCAAAGGCCCTTGTGAAGATGCTGGATGAAACAGGTACAAAAGTATCTATATCCACAGGAAAATGACTCCTATATCGACATAACGTGAACGACCGCTCAGCAAGGAAGAAGCCACTGCTGCAAAACCACCATAAAATAGCCAGACTACGGTTTGCAACTGCACATGGGAACAAAGATCCTACGTTTTGGAGAAATGTCTGATCTGATCTGATGAAACAAAAACAGAACTGTTTGGCCATAATGACCATCGTTATGTTTGGAGGAAAAAGGGGGAGGCTTGCAAGCCAAAGAACACCATCCACTTGGGGTGGCAGCATCATGTTGTGGAGGTGCTTTGCTGCAGGAGGGACTGGTACACTTCACAAAATAGATGGCATCATGAGGAGAGAAAATGATGTGGATATATTGAAGCAACATCTCAAGACATCAGTCAGGAAGTTAAAGCTTGGTGGCAAATGGGTCTTCAAAATTAACAATGACCCCAAGAATACTTCCAAAGTTGTGGCAAACTGGCTTAAGGACAACAAAGTCAAGGCATTGGACTGGCCATCACAAAGCCCTGACCGCAATCCCATATAAAATTTGTGGGCAGAACTGAAAAAGTGTGTGCGAGCAAGGAAGCCGACTAACCTGACTTAGTTACACCAGCTCTGTCAAGAGAAGTGGGCCAAAATTCACCTGACTTATTGTGGGAAGCTTGTGGAAGGCTACCCGTAACGTTTGACCCAAGTTAAACAATTTAAAGGCAATGCTACCATATACGAATTGAGTGTATGTAAACTTCTGACCCACTGGGAATGTGACGAAGGAAATAAAAGCTGAAATAAATCATTCTCTCTACTATTATTCTGACATTTGACATTCTTAAAATAAAGTGGTGATCCTAACTGACCTAAGACAGGGCATTTTTACTCAGATTAAATGTCAGGAATTGTGAAAACTGAGTTTAAATGTATTTGGCTAAGGTGTATTTCAACTTCAACTGTATGTTGTATATTTATGAATTGTCCCATATCTATTTATGTGTAGGGGTTGACTTGGTGCTTGTTGGAGGATGTGAGATTGGCATGACTTTTAGGGTTACATACAGTCATTTTCAGTCATTGTCTTTTGTGTCTGTTCAGTCTTGCATAGCATCAGTAGACATAATCTGACACACAGAGACACACATTGCCACGCCTCAGCTAAACAAATTATATAAATTGAATGTCTAATAGTCATCCTCATTTCCTGCTGTATCTATATTTGGAGTCTATATTGGTCAGTAATCCATCACATGCTAACTTTGACTAGCCCTGAGCTTGAAATGCCAAGCAAGTCCCTGACCGGCAGCAGTAGGCTCCATGCTAGTGGTAACTGATGGTGGAATTGCAGTCTATGGGAATGGTATGAGGTTTGTAATTCCCACCTCTATCGCCTCAGATTTCTGGGGGTGTACAGTTTTACTCTGGCTCTATTTTGTTAACTATTTCACATTATATTTCAGTTGTTTAGCGTATACTCTTATGCAAAGCGACTTAGTGAGTGTATTGAAATAAAAAAGGCTGATACAACAACCACATATCATTGTCTCATGTAAACACCTATTCAATTTTGTGTAGAATTCTACCACTATAATCTTAGTCATAGAATATAAGAGTGAAATTCAAGGTTACAAAAAAAACGATAATCAATAGAGAAACAAACCACATGATTAATACGTTCCATCCCAAATGGCACCCTATGACTTACATAGTGCACTACCCTATGGGTCTTGGTCAGTGCACTACCCTATGGGTCCTGGTCAAAAGTAGTGCACTGTAAAGGAAATAGGGTTCCATTTGGGACAACCATAGTAGTTCTAGGCTACTATTACTATGGAACTATTTTGATTAACGGTTCTACTATTACTAAAATAAATATATTCCTGTCCAGTCTTTAAAGGAGGATCAACTTGATTTATGCTTTGATCTTTGCTAACGTTTCACTGAGAAGAACCAGTTGTCAGGTTTAAACCACATCCAGATTCCTGTGTTTTCCTTGTAGAACCCACCATGCTGGCACTAGCTTAGCATGCTTATACTATAACTAAGTTAGCATGCTAATATGTTAATGCACTAATATGCCAGCACGTTTATCCCAGCATGTTTATACCAGCACATTAGCTAAACTCACATTACAGTCACAAACTGTTTTATCAGGAGCGCTACGGCTAATCAGGTAGCCAAACAAAAGCAGAGAGACTAAACTCAGAGAGAGAGGACTGAAGTGGATCGGTGTGTCTTTTGTAGCGTAATCTGGCAATCTATTTTTTTCTGTTAGTGGGTCAAAATAAATACAGATTGTGAAGAAGAAGGGGAGAGGAGAGGAGGGAAGAGGGGTCGAGTCGCTCTCTCTCTCTCTCTCTCTCTCTCTCTCTCTCTCTCTCTCTCTCTCTGAGCGATGTCCTATGGAATTGGGAGACTGAGAGGGGCCTGCGATACTCCACTGTTCCTTTGTTTATGCTGATGGTTTCCAGATGCTAGCAAGGGCAGTGAGACTTCTGATCCCCGTCTGTGTGTGTGTGTGTGTGTGTGTGTGTGTGTGTGTGTGTGTGTGTGTGTGTGTGTGTGTGTGTGTGTGTGTCTGTGTGTGTGTCTGTGTGTGTGTGTGTTTGTGTCTATGTGTGTGTCTGTGTCTGTGTCTGTGTGTGTGTGTGTGTGTGTGTGTGTGTGTGTGTGTGTGTGTGTGTGTGTGTGTGTGTGTGTGTGTGTGTGTGTGTGTGTGTGTGTGTGTGTGTGTCTGTGTCTGTGTCTGTGTCTGTGTCTGTGTCTGTGTGTGTGTGTGTGTGTGTGTGTGTGTGTGTGTGTGTGTGTGTGTGTGTGTGGCAGCCAAGCAGTCCGGGATCTGAGCCAGCCAGGAATTAGGAACAAGGCCAGTGCTATCTGGAATACATGGGAAACATGGATTTCTTTGTAATAACCCTAGAATACCATCCAGGAGTCAAGAGAAAGCTGCATTGAGCTCAGTTGTGTCCCAAATTGAGGAGAATTGAGCACGATCCCATAACATAATAAAGTGATGAACAGCGCTTCATTATATCTATGTGTAATCGTTAGCCGTGTGCAACCGTTGGATACAGAAAATATACAATGTAGTGTTTCCACTTGGTTTGACTGATTTAATATAAGGTTGATCTTTTTGTTAGCACTCCCTTGTCTGTGGTTTTCTAATCACCCCATTCGCTCCTTAGAAAGGTTGCTAGATTGAATCCCTGAGCTGACAAGGTATCCCCTGAACAAGGCAGTTAACCCACTGTTCCTAGGCAGTCATTGTAAATAAGAATTTGTTCTTAACTGACTTGCCTAGTTAAATAAAGGTTAAAAATAAAAATAAATGTAAAAAAACATTTGTTGGTGGGGGTCTCTAGGTCTGCCCAGACAGATCCTCAGTGTAGTAGATTTGGGGGTCTCTCTCTCCTGTATACTCTTTCTTGGCCTTGTCAGTTCCATAGTGTGAGGGTCTCTGCATCCCCAGCCAACCCCATTCAGGGGGGATTGTTTTGATAAAACAGAGCAGCATTGTGTTGTGGAGGGGCTAGATTTATCACTCTCACAGCACACCTGTTCCTCTCCTCTCTCTTACAGCCAGGACTAGTTGTCTTCATAGGCATTAAAATGGGACAGCTGCACCCGCAAAGGACCAGGAGAGAGGGAAAGGAGGGAGGAGGGGGAGATAGGAGAGAGGGGGAGGTGAGAGAGAGAAAGTGGGCAGAAGGAGAGAGAGAGACTGAGAACGAGAGAGAGAACTAGGGAAACATTGGGCTCATTTATCTGGCTGTGCATCGTGGAATTGATTAATAACCTCCCAGAACGCACCTGGCTGAGGTTCTGGCACGCGATTGGGCTGTCTACCAGGGCACCGGAAACAGCCAATAAAAAGACTGTTTTTGTGGCCATGGTAACACAGCTGAGGAGAGGACAGTGTCATTCTGTGTGTGAGAGAGACTGAAGGAAAGGCCATCTGCAGACCCTGGGTCCTGATTGGCTATCTCTTTACTGAGTCCTTAGACAAAGACATTCTGTGAGAGACTAAAGGAAAGGCCATCTGAGGACCCTGGGTCCCGATTGGCTAATTCTCTACTGAGCCCTCAAACAGAGACATTCTGTGAGAAACTGAAGGAAAGGCCATCTGCAGACCCTGGGTCCTGATTGGCTAATTCTCTACTGAACCCTCAATCAGAGACATTCTGTGAGAAACTGAAGGAAAGGCCATCTGCAGAACCTGGGTCCTGATTGGCTAACTGTCTACTGAGCCCTCAAACAGACATTCTGTGAGAGACTGAGGAAAGGCCATCTGCAGACCCTGGGTCCTGATTGGCTAACTCTCTACTGAGCCCTCAGACAGACATTCTGTGAGAGACTGAAGGAAAGGCCATCTGCAGACCCTGGGTCCTGATTGAGCTTACTCTCTACTGAGCCCTTGGACAGACATTCTGTGAGAGACTGAAGGAAAGGCCATCTGCAGACCCTGGGTCCTGATTGGCTAACTCTCTACTGAGCCCTTGGACAGACATTCTGTGAGAGACTGAAGGAAAGGCCATCTGCAGACCCTGGGTCCTGACTGACTACTGTAACTCTCTACTGAGCCCTTGGACAGAGATGACTTTATAACTCTGTATTATTCAACTTTGTTACTCGTAACCTGAACATAAAACACACAGTTATCAAGTTGCTCCTTGTATTGAAAGTTTACATGAACCAGTGTTATTTCCTTATCCGTTTTTACACCCCTCTTCCGGCCATCAGTGCTCTCTCAAAGTATCAAATACCTCTTTGCATCCCATTACATCCTCAAATCTGTATGTAGATAGCTGAAGCCTGAAGTGCATTGTTGTCTTGTTTTGCATGCATTGTACAAAAATGATAAATGCAGGACGACAGCATCATATCTATAAAACATAGCTTACTTTTTACTAGCTAGTGACTGGCATGTTCCTGTTTGTGCCTCCAGCTATGATGAATTTCACTGACCTCCTGACCTGGGTGGTCTAATCCAAACAGTGCAGTATAATATGACAGTACTATGTTAACACATATGAATAGTACAATAGTGAAGTGATGTAGCCCTACCCATCTTTCCTAGTTTGAGGTTGGTGTTTTAATCAGTGATATCAGACAGACTGTATTGTGAGTTGGTTTCCTGTCTGCTCTATTCTTTATATGATTTTA
The DNA here is from genome assembly GCF_023373465.1 of Oncorhynchus keta. Lineage (NCBI taxonomy): Eukaryota > Metazoa > Chordata > Actinopteri > Salmoniformes > Salmonidae > Oncorhynchus > Oncorhynchus keta. The sequence continues at coordinate 25,186,210 of NC_068456.1, forward strand.
AACCACATTTTCCACTTTTCTATTGTTGAGGTGGGGACAGAGGAACCGTAAATATTCTGCGGTCTTTTTTTAATGACCCGCCTTGACGGCTGAGTTGCATTTCCAAACAAAAACAATATTTCCAAATTGAGACCAGAAAAGAGGTTTCATGCAATTACTACTCCCCACAGTTCCCGGAAGCCTCAAAGTTATTTCTCTCCTCTTTTATCCCTTTCTTTATTCCTACAATCAGAGAAACAAACCACTGTCTAAAAGATGTGTGCAGGCACAAAACCAACAAATGTGTCTTTCATTTTTTTGACAGGCCTAGTTATACTGTATGTGTCCAATAGCAAGCCTCTCTAGGTTGAGGGTTCACTGGTCCAAGGTCAGATATTAGCTCATGTCCCTAAAGTGAAGGGTTAGAATTAGGTCTAGTCATCGGATCCCAGATCTGTGGTTTAGGGCAACTCTTCAACCTCAAGATAGATATGAAGGAACCGTTGTCAGAGGTGGGGCTAGAGACCTTTGAAAAAATACAGTCTTATAATGAGAATACATGAATTAGATCATTTGGTAATAATGCACAGCTCATAAGGTGTTATAATGTGCTTATACGGCATTGGGAAGATAGGTTACCATACATTTCAAACGTTAGGCTTGAAGAGCGAAATGTCCACAGTCCTTTTCCATCAGCGTGTTATAGTGTATATGAGATGTAAAGGTCTGGGGAGTGGTCTGGCCTGGGGTTATAGTGTATATGAGATGTAAAGGTCTGGGGAGTGGTGGTCTGGCCTGGGGTTATAGTGTATATGAGATGTAAAGGTCTGGGGAGTGGTGGTCTGGCCTGGGGTTATAGTGTATATGAGATGTAAAGGTCTGGGGAGTGGTGGTCTGGCCTGGGGTTATAGTGTGTATGAGATGTAAAGGTCTGGGGAGTGGTGGTTTGGCCTGGGGTTATAGTGTGTATTAGATGTAAAAGTCTGGGGAGTGGTGGTCTGGCCTGGGGTTATAGTGTATATGAGATGTAAAGGTCTGGGAAATGGTGGTCTGGCCTGGGGTTATAGTATATATGAGATGTAAAGGTCTGGGGAGTGGTGGTCTGGCCTGGGGTGTGGTGGTCTGGCCTGGGGTTATAGTGTATATGAGATGTAAAGGTCTGGGGAGTGGTGGTCTGGCCTGGGGTTATAGTGTATATGAGATGTAAAGGTCTGGGGAGTGGTGGTCTGGGGTTATAGTGTATATGAGATGTAAAGGTCTGGGGAGTGGTGGTCTGGCCTGGGGTTATAGTGTATATGAGATGTAAAGGTCTGGGGAGTGGTGGTCTGGCCTGGGGTTATAGTGTATATGAGATGTAAAGGTCTGGGGTTATAGTGTATATGAGATGTAAAGGTCTGGGGAGTGGTGGTCTGGGGTTATAGTGTATATGAGATGTAAAGGTCTGGGGAGTGGTGGTCTGGCCTGGGGTTATAGTGTATATGAGATGTAAAGGTCTGGGGTTATAGTGTATATGAGATGTAAAGGTCTGGGGTTATAGTGTATATGAGATGTAAAGGCCTGGGGTTATAGTGTATATGAGATGTAAAGGTCTGGGGAGTGGTGGTCTGGCCTGGGGTTATAGTGTATATGAGATGTAAAAGTCTGGGGTTATAGTGTATATGAGATGTAAAGGTCTGGGGAGTGGTGGTCTGGCCTGGGGTTATAGTGTATATGAGATGTAAAGGTCTGGGGTTATAGTGTATATGAGATGTAAAGGTCTGGGGAGTGGTGGTCTGGCCTGGGGTTATAGTGTATATGAGATGTAAAGGCCTGGGGTTATAGTGTGTATGAGATGTAAAGGTCTGGGGAGTGGTGGTCTGGCCTGGGGTTATAGTGTATATGAGATGTAAAGGTCTGGGGAGTGGTGGTCTGGCCTGGGGTTATAGTGTGTATGAGATGTAAAGGTCTGGGGAGTGGTGGTCTGGCCTGGGGTTATAGTGTATATGAGATGTAAAGGTCTGGGGAGTGGTGGTCTGGCCTGGGGTTATAGTGTATATGAGATATAAAGGTCTGGGGAGTGGTGGTCTGGCCTGGGGTTATAGTGTATATGAGATGTAAAGGTCTGGGGTTATAGTGGTGGTCTAAAGGCCTGGGGTTATAGTGTATATGAGATGTAAAGGTCTGGGGAGTGGTGGTCTGGCCTGGGGTTATAGTGTATATGAGATGTAAAGTGGTGGTCTGGGGTTATAGTGTATATGAGATGTAAAGGTCTGGGGAGTGGTGGTCTGGTCTGGGGTTATAGTGTATATGAGATGTAAAGGTCTGGGGTTATAGTGTATATGAGATGTAAAGGTCTGGGGAGTGGTGGTCTGGCCTGGGGTTATAGTGTATATGAGATGTAAAGGCCTGGGGTTATAGTGTGTATGAGATGTAAAGGTCTGGGGAGTGGTGGTCTGGCCTGGGGTTATAGTGTATATGAGATGTAAAGGTCTGGGGAGTGGTGGTCTGGCCTGGGGTTATAGTGTGTATGAGATGTAAAGGTCTGGGGAGTGGTGGTCTGGCCTGGGGTTATAGTGTATATGAGATGTAAAGGTCTGGGGAGTGGTGGTCTGGCCTGGGGTTATAGTGTATATGAGATGTAAAGGCCTGGGGTTATAGTGTATATGAGATGTAAAGGCCTGGGGTTATAGTGTATATGAGATGTAAAGGTCTGGGGAGTGGTGGTCTGGCCTGGGGTTATAGTGTGTATGAGATGTAAAGGTCTGGGGAGTGGTGGTCTGGCCTGGGGTTATAGTGTATATGAGATGTAAAGGTCTGGGGAGTGGTGGTCTGGCCTGGGGTTATAGTGTATATGAGATGTAAAGGTCTGGGGAGTGGTGGTCTGGCCTGGGGTTATAGTGTATATGAGATGTAAAGGTCTGGGGAGTGGTGGTCTGGCCTGGGGTTATAGTGTATATGAGATGTAAAGGTCTGGGGAGTGGTGGTCTGGCCTGGGGTTATAGTGTATATGAGATGTAAAGGTCTGGGGAGTGGTGGTCTGGCCTGGGGTTATAGTGTATATGAGATGTAAAGGTCTGGGGTTATAGTGTATATGAGATGTAAAGGTCTGGGGAGTGGTGGTCTGGCCTGGGGTTATAGTGTATATGAGATGTAAAGGTCTGGGGTTATAGTGTATATGAGATGTAAAGGTCTGGGGAGTGGTGGTCTGGCCTGGGGTTATAGTGTATATGAGATGTAAAGGTCTGGGGTTATAGTGTATATGAGATGTAAAGGTCTGGGGAGTGGTGGTCTGGCCTGGGGTTATAGTGTATATGAGATGTAAAGGCCTGGGGTTATAGTGTGTATGAGATGTAAAGGTCTGGGGAGTGGTGGTCTGGCCTGGGGTTATAGTGTATATGAGATGTAAAGGTCTGGGGAGTGGTGGTCTGGCCTGGGGTTATAGTGTATATGAGATGTAAAGGTCTGGGGAGTGGTGGTCTGGCCTGGGGTTATAGTGTATATGAGATGTAAAGGTCTGGGGAGTGGTGGTCTGGCCTGGGGTTATAGTGTATATGAGATGTAAAGGTCTGGGGAGTGGTGGTCTGGCCTGGGGTTATAGTGTATATGAGATGTAAAGGTCTGGGGAGTGGTGGTCTGGCCTGGGGTTATAGTGTATATGAGATGTAAAGGTCTGGGGAGTGGTGGTCTGGCCTGGGGTTATAGTGTATATGAGATGTAAAGGTCTGGGGAGTGGTGGTCTGGCCTGGGGTTATAGTGTATATGAGATGTAAAGGTCTGGGGTTATAGTGTATATGAGATGTAAAGGTCTGGGGAGTGGTGGTCTGGCCTGGGGTTATAGTGTATATGAGATGTAAAAGGTCTGGGGTTATAGTGTATATGAGATGTAAAGGTCTGGGGAGTGGTGGTCTGGCCTGGGGTTATAGTGTATATGAGATGTAAAGGTCTGGGGAGTGGTCTGGCCTGGTTATAGTGTATATGAGATGTAAAGGTCTGGGGAGTGGTGGTCTGGCCTGGGGTTATAGTGTATATGAGATGTAAAGGTCTGGGGAGTGGTGGTCTGGCCTGGGGTTATAGTGTATATGAGATGTAAAGGTCTGGGGAGTGGTGGTCTGGCCTGGGGTTATAGTGTATATGAGATATAAAGGTCTGGGGAGTGGTGGTCTGGCCTGGGGTTATAGTGTATATGAGATGTAAAGGTCTGGGGAGTGGTGGTCTGGCCTGGGGTTATAGTGTATATGAGATGTAAAGGTCTGGGGTTATAGGGTATATGAGATGTAAAGGTCTGGGGAGTGGTGGTCTGGCCTGGGGTTATAGTGTATATGAGATGTAAAAAAGTCTGGGGTTATAGTGTATATGAGATGTAAAGGTCTGGGGAGTGGTGGTCTGGCCTGGGGTTATAGTGTATATGAGATGTAAAGATGTAAAGGTCTGGGGTTATAGTGTATATGAGATGTAAAGGTCTGGGGAGTGGTGGTCTGGCCTGGGGTTATAGTGTATATGAGATGTAAAGGCCTGGGGTTATAGTGTATGAGATGTAAAGGTCTGGGGAGTGGTGGTCTGGCCTGGGGTTATAGTGTATATGAGATGTAAAGGTCTGGGGAGTGGTGGTCTGGCCTGGGGTTATAGTGTATATGAGATGTAAAGGTCTGGGGTTCTGGCCTAGTGTATATGAGATGTAAAGGTCTGGGGTTATAGTGTATATGAGATGTAAAGGTCTGGGGAGTGGTGGTCTGGCCTGGGGTTATAGTGTATATGAGATGTAAAGGCCTGGGGTTATAGTGTGTATGAGATGTAAAGGTCTGGGGAGTGGTGGTCTGGCCTGGGGTTATAGTGTATATGAGATGTAAAGGTCTGGGGAGTGGTGGTCTGGCCTGGGGTTATAGTGTGTATGAGATGTAAAGGTCTGGGGAGTGGTGGTCTGGCCTGGGGTTATAGTGTATATGAGATGTAAAGGTCTGGGGTTATAGTGTATATGAGATGTAAAGGTCTGGGGAGTGGTGGTCTGGCCTGGGGTTATAGTGTATATGAGATGTAAAGGCCTGGGGTTATAGTGTATATGAGATGTAAAGGTCTGGGGAGTGGTGGTCTGGCCTGGGGTTATAGTGTATATGAGATGTAAAGGTCTGGGGAGTGGTGGTCTGGCCTGGGGTTATAGTGTATATGAGATGTAAAGGTCTGGGGAGTGGTGGTCTGGCCTGGGGTTATAGTGTATATGAGATGTAAAGGTCTGGGGTTATAGTGTATATGAGATGTAAAGGCCTGGGGTTATAGTGTATATGAGATGTAAAGGTCTGGGGAGTGGTGGTCTGGCCTGGGGTTATAGTGTATATGAGATGTAAAGGTCTGGGGAGTGGTGGTCTGGCCTGGGGTTATAGTGTATATGAGATGTAAAGGTCTGGGGAGTGGTCTGGCCTGGGGTTATAGTGTATATGAGATGTAAAGGTCTGGGAGTGGTGGTCTGGCCTGGGGTTATAGTGTATATGAGATGTAAAGGTCTGGGGAGTGGTGGTCTGGCCTGGGGTTATAGTGTATATGAGATGTAAAGGCCTGGGGTTATAGTGTATATGAGATGTAAAGGTCTGGGGAGTGGTGGTCTGGCCTGGGGTTATAGTGTATATGAGATGTAAAGGTCTGGGGAGTGGTGGTCTGGCCTGGGGTTATAGTGTATATGAGATGTAAAGGTCTGGGGAGTGGTCTGGCCTGGGGTTATAGTGTATATGAGATGTAAAGGTCTGGGGAGTGGTGGTCTGGCCTGGGGTTATAGTGTATATGAGATGTAAAGGTCTGGGGAGTGGTGGTCTGGCCTGGGGTTATAGTGTATATGAGATGTAAAGGCCTGGGGTTATAGTGTATATGAGATGTAAAGGTCTGGGGAGTGGTGGTCTGGCCTGGGGTTATAGTGTATATGAGATGTAAAGGTCTGGGGAGTGGTGGTCTGGCCTGGGGTTATAGTGTATATGAGATGTAAAGGTCTGGGGAGTGGTGGTCTGGCCTGGGGTTATAGTGTATATGAGATGTAAAGGTCTGGGGAGTGGTGGTCTGGCCTGGGGTTATAGTGTATATGAGATGTAAAGGTCTGGGGAGTGGTGGTCTGGCCTGGGGTTATAGTGTATATGAGATGTAAAGGTCTGGGGAGTGGTGGTCTGGCGTGGGGGTATAGTGTATATGAGATGTAAAGGGCTGGGGTGGTGGTCTGGCCTGGGGTTATAGTGTATATGAGATGTAAAGGTCTGGGGAGTGGTGGTCTGGCCTGGGGTTATAGTGTATATGAGATGTAAAGGCCTGGGGTTGGTCTGGCCTGGGGTGTGTATGAGATGTAAAGGTCTGGGGAGTGGTGGTCTGGCCTGGGGTTATAGTGTATATGAGATGTAAAGGTCTGGGGAGTGGTGGTCTGGCCTGGGGTTATAGTGTATATGAGATGTAAAGGTCTGGGGAGTGGTGGTCTGGCCTGGGGTTATAGTGTATATGAGATGTAAAGGTCTGGGGAGTGGTCTGGCCTGGTTATAGTGTATATGAGATGTAAAGGTCTGGGGAGTGGTGGTCTGGCCTGGGGTTATAGTGTATATGAGATGTAAAGGTCTGGGGAGTGGTGGTCTGGCCTGGGGTTATAGTGTATATGAGATGTAAAGGTCTGGGGAGTGGTGGTCTGGCCTGGGGTTATAGTGTATATGAGATGTAAAGGTCTGGGGAGTGGTGGTCTGGCCTGGGGTTATAGTGTATATGAGATGTAAAGGTCTGGGGTTATAGTGTATATGAGATGTAAAGGTCTGGGGAGTGGTGGTCTGGCCTGGGGTTATAGTGTATATGAGATGTAAAAGTCTGGGGTTATAGTGTATATGAGATGTAAAGGTCTGGGGAGTGGTGGTCTGGCCTGGGGTTATAGTGTATATGAGATGTAAAGGTCTGGGGGGGTGGTCTGGCCTGGGGTTATAGTGTATATGAGATGTAAAGGTCTGGGGAGTGGTGGTCTGGCCTGGGGTTATAGTGTATATGAGATGTAAAGGTCTGGGGAGTGGTGGTCTGGCCTGGGGTTATAGTGTATATGAGATGTAAAGGTCTGGGGAGTGGTGGTCTGGCCTGGGGTTATAGTGTATATGAGATGTAAAGGTCTGGGGAGTGGTGGTCTGGCCTGGGGTTATAGTGTATATGAGATGTAAAGGTCTGGGGAGTGGTGGTCTGGCCTGGGGTTATAGTGTATATGAGATGTAAAGGTCTGGGGTTGGTCTGGCCTGGGGTTATATGAGATGTAAAGGTCTGGGGAGTGGTGGTCTGGCCTGGGGTTATAGTGTATATGAGATGTAAAAGCCTGGGGTTATAGTGTATATGAGATGTAAAGGTCTGGGGAGTGGTGGTCTGGCCTGGGGTTATAGTGTATATGAGATGTAAAGGTCTGGGGTTATAGTGTATATGAGATGTAAAGGTCTGGGGAGTGGTGGTCTGGCCTGGGGAGGTGGGGTTATAGTGTATATGAGATGTAAAGGCCTGGGGTTATAGTGTGTATGAGATGTAAAGGTCTGGGGAGTGGTGGTCTGGCCTGGGGTTATAGTGTATATGAGATGTAAAGGTCTGGGGAGTGGTGGTCTGGCCTGGGGTTATAGTGTATATGAGATGTAAAGGTCTGGGGAGTGGTGGTCTGGCCTGGGGTTATAGTGTATATGAGATGTAAAGGTCTGGGGTTATAGTGTATATGAGATGTAAAGGTCTGGGGAGTGGTGGTCTGGCCTGGGGTTATAGTGTATATGAGATGTAAAGGCCTGGGGTTATAGTGTATATGAGATGTAAAGGTCTGGGGAGTGGTGGTCTGGCCTGGGGTTATAGTGTATATGAGATGTAAAGGTCTGGGGAGTGGTGGTCTGGCCTGGGGTTATAGTGTATATGAGATGTAAAGGTCTGGGGAGTGGTGGTCTGGCCTGGGGTTATAGTGTATATGAGATGTAAAGGTCTGGGGTTAAGTGGTCTGGCCTGGGGTTATAGTGTATATGAGATGTAAAGGTCTGGGGAGTGGTGGTCTGGCCTGGGGTTATAGTGTGTATGAGATGTAAAGGTCTGGGGAGTGGTGGTCTGGCCTGGGGTTATAGTGTATATGAGATGTAAAGGTCTGGGGAGTGGTCTGGCCTGGGGTTATAGTGTATATGAGATGTAAAGGTCTGGGGAGTGGTGGTCTGGCCTGGGGTTATAGTGTATATGAGATGTAAAGGTCTGGGGAGTGGTGGTCTGGCCTGGGGTTATAGTGTATATGAGATGTAAAGGCCTGGGGTTATAGTGTATATGAGATGTAAAGGTCTGGGGAGTGGTGGTCTGGCCTGGGGTTATAGTGTGTATGAGATGTAAAGGTCTGGGGAGTGGTGGTCTGGCCTGGGGTTATAGTGTATATGAGATGTAAAGGTCTGGGGAGTGGTCTGGCCTGGTTATAGTGTATATGAGATGTAAAGGTCTGGGGAGTGGTGGTCTGGCCTGGGGTTATAGTGTATATGAGATGTAAAGGTCTGGGGTGGTGGTCTGGCCTGGGGTTATAGTGTATATGAGATGTAAAGGCCTGGGGTTATAGTGTATATGAGATGTAAAGGTCTGGGGAGTGGTGGTCTGGCCTGGGGTTATAGTGTGTATGAGATGTAAAGGTCTGGGGAGTGGTGGTCTGGCCTGGGGTTATAGTGTATATGAGATGTAAAGGTCTGGGGAGTGGTGGTCTGGCCTGGGGTTATAGTGTATATGAGATGTAAAGGTCTGGGGAGTGGTGGTCTGGCCTGGGGTTATAGTGTATATGAGATGTAAAGGTCTGGGGAGTGGTGGTCTGGCCTGGGGTTATAGTGTATATGAGATGTAAAGGTCTGGGGAGTGGTGGTCTGGCCTGGGGTTATAGTGTATATGAGATGTAAAGGTCTGGGGGGGTGGTCTGGCCTGGGGTTATAGTGTATATGAGATGTAAAGGTCTGGGGAGTGGTGGTCTGGCCTGGGGTTATAGTGTATATGAGATGTAAAGGTCTGGGGAGTGGTGGTCTGGCCTGGGGTTATAGTGTATATGAGATGTAAAGGTCTGGGGAGTGGTGGTCTGGCCTGGGGTTATAGTGTATATGAGATGTAAAGGTCTGGGGAGTGGTGGTCTGGCCTGGGGTTATAGTGTATATGAGATGTAAAGGTCTGGGGTTATAGTGTATATGAGATGTAAAGGTCTGGGGAGTGGTGGTCTGGCCTGGGGTTATAGTGTATATGAGATGTAAAGGTCTGGGGTTATAGTGTATATGAGATGTAAAGGTCTGGGGAGTGGTGGTCTGGCCTGGGGTTATAGTGTATATGAGATGTAAAGGTCTGGGGTTATAGTGTATATGAGATGTAAAGGTCTGGGGAGTGGTGGTCTGGCCTGGGGTTATAGTGTATATGAGATGTAAAGGTCTGGGGAGTGGTGGTCTGGCCTGGGGTTATAGTGTATATGAGATGTAAAGGTCTGGGGAGTGGTGGTCTGGCCTGGGGTTATAGTGTATATGAGATGTAAAGGTCTGGGGAGTGGTGGTCTGGCCTGGGGTTATAGTGTATATGAGATGTAAAGGCCTGGGGTTATAGTGTATATGAGATGTAAAGGCCTGGGGTTATAGTGTATATGAGATGTAAAGGTCTGGGGAGTGGTGGTCTGGCCTGGGGTTATAGTGTGTATGAGATGTAAAGGTCTGGGGAGTGGTGGTCTGGCCTGGGGTTATAGTGTATATGAGATGTAAAGGTCTGGGGAGTGGTCTGGCCTGGTTATAGTGTATATGAGATGTAAAGGTCTGGGGAGTGGTGGTCTGGCCTGGGGTTATAGTGTATATGAGATGTAAAGGTCTGGGGAGTGGTGGTCTGGCCTGGGGTTATAGTGTATATGAGATGTAAAGGCCTGGGGTTATAGTGTATATGAGATGTAAAGGTCTGGGGAGTGGTGGTCTGGCCTGGGGTTATAGTGTGTATGAGATGTAAAGGTCTGGGGAGTGGTGGTCTGGCCTGGGGTTATAGTGTATATGAGATGTAAAGGTCTGGGGAGTGGTCTGGCCTGGTTATAGTGTATATGAGATGTAAAGGTCTGGGGAGTGGTGGTCTGGCCTGGGGTTATAGTGTATATGAGATGTAAAGGTCTGGGGAGTGGTGGTCTGGCCTGGGGTTATAGTGTATATGAGATGTAAAGGCCTGGGGTTATAGTGTATATGAGATGTAAAGGTCTGGGGAGTGGTGGTCTGGCCTGGGGTTATAGTGTGTATGAGATGTAAAGGTCTGGGGAGTGGTGGTCTGGCCTGGGGTTATAGTGTATATGAGATGTAAAGGCCTGGGGTTATAGTGTATATGAGATGTAAAGGTCTGGGGAGTGGTGGTCTGGCCTGGGGTTATAGTGTGTATGAGATGTAAAGGTCTGGGGAGTGGTGGTCTGGCCTGGGGTTATAGTGTATATGAGATGTAAAGGTCTGGGGAGTGGTGGTCTAGCCTGGGGTTATAGTGTGTATGAGATGTAAAGGTCTGGGGAGTGGTGGTCTGGCCTGGGGTTATAGTGTATATGAGATGTAAAGGTCTGGGGAGTGGTGGTCTGGCCTGGGGTTATAGTGTATATGAGATGTAAAGGTCTGGGGAGTGGTCTGGCCTGGGGTTATAGTGTATATGAGATGTAAAGGTCTGGGGAGTGGTGGTCTGGCCTGGGGTTATAGTGTATATGAGATGTAAAGGTCTGGGGAGTGGTGGTCTGGCCTGGTTATAGTGTATATGAGATGTAAAGGTCTGGGGAGTGGTGGTCTGGCCTGGGGTTATAGTGTATATGAGATGTAAAGGTCTGGGGAGTGGTGGTCTGGCCTGGGGTTATAGTGTATATGAGATGTAAAGGTCTGGGGAGTGGTGGTCTGGCCTGGGGTTATAGTGTATATGAGATGTAAAGGTCTGGGGAGTGGTGGTCTGGCCTGGGGTTATAGTGTATATGAGATGTAAAGGTCTGGGGAGTGGTGGTCTGGCCTGGGGTTATAGTGTATATGAGATGTAAAGGTCTGGGGAGTGGTGGTCTGGCCTGGGGTTATAGTGTATATGAGATGTAAAGGTCTGGGGAGTGGTGGTCTGGCCTGGGGTTATAGTGTATATGAGATGTAAAGGTCTGGGGAGTGGTGGTCTGGCCTGGGGTTATAGTGTATATGAGATGTAAAGGCCTGGGGTTATAGTGTATATGAGATGTAAAGGTCTGGGGAGTGGTGGTCTGGCCTGGGGTTATAGTGTATATGAGATGTAAAGGTCTGGGGGTGGTGGTCTGGCCTGGGGTTATAGTGTATATGAGATGTAAAGGTCTGGGGAGTGGTGGTCTGGCCTGGGGTTATAGTATATGAGATGTAAAGGTCTGAGATGTGGTCTGGTCTGGGGAGTGGTGGATCTGGCCTGGGGTTATAGTGTATATGAGATGTAAAGGTCTGGGGAGTGGTGGTCTGGCCTGGGGTTATAGTGTATATGAGATGTAAAGGTCTGGGGAGTGGTGGTCTGGCCTGGGGTTATAGTGTATATGAGATGTAAAGGCCTGGGGTTATAGTGTATATGAGATGTAAAGGTCTGGGGTGGTGGTCTGGCCTGGGGTTATAGTGTATATGAGATGTAAAGGTCTGGGGAGTGGTGGTCTGGCCTGGGGTTATAGTGTATATGAGATGTAAAGGTCTGGGGAGTGGTGGTCTGGCCTGGGGTTATAGTGTATATGAGATGTAAAGGTCTGGGGAGGGGGTCTGGCCTGGGGTGGTCTGGCCTGGGGTTATAGTGTATATGAGATGTAAAGGTCTGGGGAGTGGTGGTCTGGCCTGGGGTTATAGTGTATATGAGATGTAAAGGTCTGGGGAGTGGTGGTCTGGCCTGGGGTTATAGTGTATATGAGATGTAAAGGCCTGGGGTTATAGTGTATATGAGATGTAAAGGTCTGGGGAGTGGTGGTCTGGCCTGGGGTTATAGTGTATATGAGATGTAAAGGCCTGGGGTTATAGTGTATATGAGATGTAAAGGTCTGGGGAGTGGTGGTCTGGCCTGGGGTTATAGTGTATATGAGATGTAAAGGTCTGGGGAGTGGTGGTCTGGCCTGGGGTTATAGTGTATATGAGATGTAAAGGTCTGGGGAGTGGTGGTCTGGCCTGGGGTTATAGTGTATATGAGATGTAAAGGTCTGGGGAGTGGTGGTCTGGCCTGGGGTTATAGTGTATATGAGATGTAAAGGTCTGGGGAGTGGTGGTCTGGCCTGGGGTTATAGTGTATATGAGATGTAAAGGTCTGGGGAGTGGTGGTCTGGCCTGGGGTTATAGTGTATATGAGATGTAAAGGTCTGGGGAGTGGTGGTCTGGCCTGGGGTTATAGTGTATATGAGATGTAAAGGGCTGGGGTTATAGTGTATATGAGATGTAAAGGTCTGGGGAGTGGTGGTCTGGCCTGGGGTTATAGTGTATATGAGATGTAAAGGTCTGGGGAGTGGTGGTCTGGCCTGGGGTTATAGTGTATATGAGATGTAAAGGTCTGGGGAGTGGTGGTCTGGCCTGGGGTTATAGTGTATATGAGATGTAAAGGTCTGGGGAGGTGGTCTGGCCTGGGGTTATAGTGTATATGAGATGTAAAGGTCTGGGGAGTGGTCTGGCCTGGGGTTATAGTGTATATGAGATGTAAAGGTCTGGGGAGTGGTGGTCTGGCCTGGGGTTATAGTGTATATGAGATGTAAAGGTCTGGGGAGTGGTGGTCTGGCCTGGGGTTATAGTGTATATGAGATGTAAAGGCCTGGGGTTATAGTGTATATGAGATGTAAAGGTCTGGGGAGTGGTGGTCTGGCCTGGGGTTATAGTGTATATGAGATGTAAAGGTCTGGGGAGTGGTGGTCTGGCCTGGGGTTATAGTGTATATGAGATGTAAAGGCCTGGGGTTATAGTGTATATGAGATTTAAAGGCCTGGGGTTATAGTGTATATGAGATGTAAAGGTCTGGGAGTGGTGGTCTGGCCTGGGGTTATAGTGTATATGAGATGTAAAGGTCTGGGGAGTGGTGGTCTGGCCTGGGGTTATAGTGTATATGAGATGTAAAGGTCTGGGGAGTGGTGGTCTGGCCTGGGGTTATAGTGTATATGAGATGTAAAGGTCTGGGGAGTGGTGGTCTGGCCTGGGGTTATAGTGTATATGAGATGTAAAGGTCTGGGGAGTGGTGGTCTGGCCTGGGGTTATAGTGTATATGAGATGTAAAGGTCTGGGGAGTGGTGGTCTGGCCTGGGGTTATAGTGTATATGAGATGTAAAGGTCTGGGGAGTGGTGGTCTGGCCTGGGGTTATAGTGTATATGAGATGTAAAGGTCTGGTGGTCTGGCCTATAGTGTATATGAGATGTAAAGGTCTGGGGAGTGGTGGTCTGGCCTGGGGTTATAGTGTGTATGAGATGTAAAGGTCTGGGGAGTGGTGGTCTGGCCTGGGGTTATAGTGTATATGAGATGTAAAGGTCTGGGGAGTGGTGGTCTGGCCTGGGGTTATAGTGTATATGAGATGTAAAGGTCTGGGGAGTGGTGGTCTGGCCTGGGGTTATAGTGTATATGAGATGTAAAGGTCTGGGGAGTGGTGGTCTGGCCTGGGGTTATAGTGTATATGAGATGTAAAGGTCTGGGGAGTGGTGGTCTGGCCTGGGGTTATAGTGTATATGAGATGTAAAGGTCTGGGGAGTGGTGGTCTGGCCTGGGGTTATAGTGTATATGAGATAAAGGCCTGGGGTTATAGTGTATATGAGATGTAAAGGTCTGGGGAGTGGTGGTCTGGCCTGGGGTTATAGTGTATATGAGATGTAAAGGTCTGGGGAGTGGTGGTCTGGCCTGGGGTTATAGTGTATATGAGATGTAAAGGCCTGGGGTTATAGTGTATATGAGATGTAAAGGTCTGGGGGAGTGGTGGTCTGGCCTGGGGTTATAGTGTATATGAGATGTAAAGGTCTGGGGAGTGGTGGTCTGGCCTGGGGTTATAGTGTATATGAGATGTAAAGGTCCTGGGGTGGGGTTATAGTGTATATGAGATGTAAAGGTCTGGGGAGTGGTGGTCTGGCCTGGGGTTATAGTGTATATGAGATGTAAAGGTCTGGGGAGTGGTGGTCTGGCCTGGGGTTATAGTGTATATGAGATGTAAAGGTCTGGGGAGTGGTGGTCTGGCCTGGGGTTATAGTGTATATGAGATGTAAAGGTCTGGGGAGTGGTGGTCTGGCCTGGGGTTATAGTGTATATGAGATGTAAAGGTCTGGGGAGTGGTGGTCTGGCCTGGGGTTATAGTGTATATGAGATGTAAAGGCCTGGGGTTATAGTGTATATGAGATGTAAAGGTCTGGGGAGTGGTGGTCTGGCCTGGGGTTATAGTGTATATGAGATGTAAAGGTCTGGGGGTGGTGGTCTGGCCTGGTATATGAGATGTCTGGCCTGGGGTTATAGTGTATATGAGATGTAAAGGTCTGGGGAGTGGTGGTCTGGCCTGGGGTTATAGTGTATATGAGATGTAAAGGTCTGGGGAGTGGTGGTCTGGCCTGGGGTTATAGTGTATATGAGATGTAAAGGTCTGGGGAGTGGTGGTCTGGCCTGGTGTTATAGTGTATATGAGATGTAAAGGTCTGGGGTTATAGTGTATATGAGTGTAAAGGTCTGGCCTGGGGTTATAGTGTATATGAGATGTAAAGGTCTGGGGGAGTGGTGGTCTGGCCTGGGGTTATAGTGTATATGAGATGTAAGGTCTGGGGAGTGGTGGTCTGGCCTGGGGTTATAGTGTATATGAGATGTAAAGGTCTGGGGAGTGGTGGTCTGGCCTGGGGTTATAGTGTATATGAGATGTAAAGGTCTGGGGAGTGGTGGTCTGGCCTGGGGTTATAGTGTATATGAGATGTAAAGGTCTGGGGAGTGGTGGTCTGGCCTGGGGTTATAGTGTATATGAGATGTAAAGGTCTGGGGAGTGGTGGTCTGGCCTGGGGTTATAGTGTATATGAGATGTAAAGGTCTGGGGAGTGGTGGTCTGGCCTGGGGTTATAGTGTATATGAGATGTAAAGGCCTGGGGTTATAGTGTATATGAGATGTAAAGGTCTGGGGAGTGGTGGTCTGGCCTGGGGTTATAGTGTGTATGAGATGTAAAGGTCTGGGGAGTGGTGGTCTGGCCTGGGGTTATAGTGTATATGAGATGTAAAGGTCTGGGGAGTGGTGGTCTGGCCTGGGGTTATAGTGTATATGAGATGTAAAGGTCTGGGGAGTGGTGGTCTGGCCTGGGGTTATAGTGTATATGAGATGTAAAGGTCTGGGGAGTGGTGGTCTGGCCTGGGGTTATAGTGTATATGAGATGTAAAGGCCTGGGGTTATAGTGTAT
Organism: Oncorhynchus keta; assembly: GCF_023373465.1. Classification (NCBI taxonomy): domain Eukaryota; kingdom Metazoa; phylum Chordata; class Actinopteri; order Salmoniformes; family Salmonidae; genus Oncorhynchus; species Oncorhynchus keta. The sequence continues at coordinate 25,201,488 of NC_068456.1, forward strand.
ATGAGATGTAAAGGTCTGGGGAGTGGTGGTCTGGCCTGGGGTTATAGTGTGTATGAGATGTAAAGGTCTGGGGAGTGGTGGTCTGGCCTGGGGTTATAGTGTATATGAGATGTAAAGGCCTGGGGTTATAGTGTATATGAGATGTAAAGGTCTGGGGAGTGGTGGTCTGGCCTGGGGTTATAGTGTATATGAGATGTAAAGGTCTGGGGAGTGGTGGTCTGGCCTGGGGTTATAGTGTATATGAGATGTAAAGGTCTGGGGAGTGGTGGTCTGGCCTGGGGTTATAGTGTGTATGAGATGTAAAGGTCTGGGGAGTGGTGGTCTGGCCTGGGGTTATAGTGTATATGAGATGTAAAGGTCTGGGGAGTGGTGGTCTGGCCTGGGGTTATAGTGTATATGAGATGTAAAGGTCTGGGGAGTGGTGGTCTGGCCTGGGGTTATAGTGTATATGAGATGTAAAGGTCTGGGGAGTGGTGGTCTGGCCTGGGGTTATAGTGTATATGAGATGTAAAGGTCTGGGGAGTGGTGGTCTGGCCTGGGGTTATAGTGTATATGAGATGTAAAGGTCTGGGGAGTGGTGGTCTGGCCTGGGGTTATAGTGTATATGAGATGTAAAGGTCTGGGGAGTGGTGGTCTGGCCTGGGGTTATAGTGTATATGAGATGTAAAGGTCTGGGGTTATAGTGGTACATGAGATGTAAAGGCCTGGGGTTATAGTGTATATGAGATGTATGTAAAGGTCTGGGGAGTGGTGGTCTGGCCTGGGGTTATAGTGTATATGAGATGTAAAGGTCTGGGGAGTGGTGGTCTGGCCTGGGGTTATAGTGTATATGAGATGTAAAGGTCTGGGGAGTGTGGTCTGGCCTGGGGTTATAGTGTATATGAGATGTAAAGGTCTGGGGAGTGGTGGTCTGGCCTGGGGTTATAGTGTATATGAGATGTAAAGGTCTGGGGAGTGGTGGTCTGGCCTGGGGTTATAGTGTATATGAGATGTAAAGGCCTGGGGTTATAGTGTATATGAGATGTAAAGGTCTGGGGAGTGGTGGTCTGGCCTGGGGTTATAGTGTATATGAGATGTAAAGGTCTGGGGAGTGGTGGTCTGGCCTGGGGTTATAGTGTATATGAGATGTAAAGGTCTGGGGAGTGGTGGTCTGGCCTGGGGTTATAGTGTATATGAGATGTAAAGGTCTGGGGAGTGGTGGTCTGGCCTGGGGTTATAGTGTATATGAGATGTAAAGGTCTGGGGAGTGGTGGTCTGGCCTGGGGTTATAGTGTATATGAGATGTAAAGGTCTGGGGAGTGGTGGTCTGGCCTGGGGTTATAGTGTATATGAGATGTAAAGGTCTGGGGAGTGGTGGTCTGGCCTGGGGTTATAGTGTATATGAGATGTAAAGGTCTGGGGAGTGGTGGTCTGGCCTGGGGTTATAGTGTATATGAGATGTAAAGGTCTGGGGAGTGGTGGTCTGGCCTGGGGTTATAGTGTATATGAGATGTAAAGGTCTGGGGAGTGGTGGTCTGGCCTGGGGTTATAGTGTATATGAGATGTAAAGGTCTGGGGAGTGGTGGTCTGGCCTGGGGTTATAGTGTATATGAGATGTAAAGGCCTGGGGTTATAGTGTATATGAGATGTAAAGGTCTGGGGAGTGGTGGTCTGGCCTGGGGTTATAGTGTGTATGAGATGTAAAGGTCTGGGGAGTGGTGGTCTGGCCTGGGGTTATAGTGTATATGAGATGTAAAGGCCTGGGGTTATAGTGTATATGAGATGTAAAGGTCTGGGGAGTGGTGGTCTGGCCTGGGGTTATAGTGTATATGAGATGTAAAGGTCTGGGGAGTGGTGGTCTGGCCTGGGGTTATAGTGTATATGAGATGTAAAGGTCTGGGGAGTGGTGGTCTGGCCTGGGGTTATAGTGTATATGAGATGTAAAGGTCTGGGGAGTGGTGGTCTGGCCTGGGGTTATAGTGTATATGAGATGTAAAGGTCTGGGGAGTGGTGGTCTGGCCTGGGGTTATAGTGTATATGAGATGTAAAGGTCTGGGGAGTGGTGGTCTGGCCTGGGGTTATAGTGTATATGAGATGTAAAGGTCTGGGGAGTGGTGGTCTGGCCTGGGGTTATAGTGTATATGAGATGTAAAGGTCTGGGGAGTGGTGGTCTGGCCTGGGGTTATAGTGTATATGAGATGTAAAGGTTATAGTGTATATGAGATGTAAAGGTGGTGGTGGCCTGGGGTTATAGTGTATATGAGATGTAAAGGTCTGGTAAAGGTCTGGGGAGTGGTGGTCTGGCCTGGGGTTATAGTGTATATGAGATGTAAAGGTCTGGGGAGTGGTGGTCTGGCCTGGGGTTATAGTGTATATGAGATGTAAAGGTCTGGGGAGTGGTGGTCTGGCCTGGGGTTATAGTGTATATGAGATGTAAAGGTCTGGGGAGTGGTGGTCTGGCCTGGGGTTATAGTGTATATGAGATGTAAAGGTCTGGGGAGTGGTGGTCTGGCCTGGGGTTATAGTGTATATGAGATGTAAAGGTCTGGGGAGTGGTGGTCTGGCCTGGGGTTATAGTGTATATGAGATAAAGGTCTGGGGAGTGGTGGTCTGGCCTGGGGTTATAGTGTATATGAGATGTAAAGGCCTGGGGTTATAGTGTATATGAGATGTAAAGGTCTGGGGAGTGGTGGTCTGGCCTGGGGTTATAGTGTATATGAGATGTAAAGGTCTGGGGAGTGGTGGTCTGGCCTGGGGTTATAGTGTATATGAGATGTAAAGGTCTGGGGAGTGGTGGTCTGGCCTGGGGTTATAGTGTATATGAGATGTAAAGGTCTGGGGAGTGGTGGTCTGGCCTGGGGTTATAGTGTATATGAGATGTAAAGGTCTGGGGAGTGGTGGTCTGGCCTGGGGTTATAGTGTATATGAGATGTAAAGGCCTGGGGTTATAGTGTATATGAGATGTAAAGGTCTGGGGAGTGGTGGTCTGGCCTGGGGTTATAGTGTGTATGAGATGTAAAGGTCTGGGGAGTGGTGGTCTGGCCTGGGGTTATAGTGTATATGAGATGTAAAGGTCTGGGGAGTGGTCTGGCCTGGTTATAGTGTATATGAGATGTAAAGGTCTGGGGAGTGGTGGTCTGGCCTGGGGTTATAGTGTATATGAGATGTAAAGGTCTGGGGAGTGGTGGTCTGGCCTGGGGTTATAGTGTATATGAGATGTAAAGGCCTGGGGTTATAGTGTATATGAGATGTAAAGGTCTGGGGAGTGGTGGTCTGGCCTGGGGTTATAGTGTGTATGAGATGTAAAGGTCTGGGGAGTGGTGGTCTGGCCTGGGGTTATAGTGTATATGAGATGTAAAGGCCTGGGGTTATAGTGTATATGAGATGTAAAGGTCTGGGGAGTGGTGGTCTGGCCTGGGGTTATAGTGTGTATGAGATGTAAAGGTCTGGGGAGTGGTGGTCTGGCCTGGGGTTATAGTGTATATGAGATGTAAAGGTCTGGGGAGTGGTGGTCTGGCCTGGGGTTATAGTGTATATGAGATGTAAAGGTCTGGGGAGTGGTGGTCTGGCCTGGGGTTATAGTGTATATGAGATGTAAAGGTCTGGGGAGTGGTGGTCTGGCCTGGGGTTATAGTGTATATGAGATGTAAAGGTCTGGGGAGTGGTCTGGCCTGGGGTTATAGTGTTTATGAGATGTAAAGGTCTGGGGAGTGGTGGTCTGGCCTGGGGTTATAGTGTATATGAGATGTAAAGGTCTGGGGAGTGGTGGTCTGGCCTGGGGTTATAGTGTATATGAGATGTAAAGGTCTGGGGAGTGGTGGTCTGGCCTGGGGTTATAGTGTATATGAGATGTAAAGGTCTGGGGAGTGGTGGTCTGGCCTGGGGTTATAGTGTATATGAGATGTAAAGGCCTGGGGTTATAGTGTATATGAGATGTAAAGGCCTGGGGTTATAGTGTATATGAGATGTAAAGGTCTGGGGAGTGGTGGTCTGGCCTGGGGTTATAGTGTATATGAGATGTAAAGGTCTGGGGAGTGGTGGTCTGGCCTGGGGTTATAGTGTATATGAGATGTAAAGGTCTGGGGAGTGGTCTGGCCTGGGGTTATAGTGTATATGAGATGTAAAGGTCTGGGGAGTGGTGGTCTGGCCTGGGGTTATAGTGTATATGAGATGTAAAGGTCTGGGGAGTGGTGGTCTGGCCTGGGGTTATAGTGTATATGAGATGTAAAGGCCTGGGGTTATAGTGTATATGAGATGTAAAGGTCTGGGGAGTGGTGGTCTGGCCTGGGGTTATAGTGTATATGAGATGTAAAGGTCTGGGGAGTGGTGGTCTGGCCTGGGGTTATAGTGTATATGAGATGTAAAGGTCTGGGGAGTGGTGGTCTGGCCTGGGGTTATAGTGTATATGAGATGTAAAGGTCTGGGGAGTGGTCTGGCCTGGGGTTATAGTGTATATGAGATGTAAAGGTCTGGGGTTATAGTGTATATGAGTCTGGCCTGGGGTTATAGTGTATATGAGATGTAAAGGTCTGGGGAGTGGTGGTCTGGCCTGGGGTTATAGTGTGTATGAGATGTAAAGGTCTGGGGAGTGGTGGTCTGGCCTGGGGTTATAGTGTATATGAGATGTAAAGGTCTGGGGAGTGGTGGTCTGGCCTGGGGTTATAGTGTATATGAGATGTAAAGGTCTGGGGAGTGGTGGTCTGGCCTGGGGTTATAGTGTATATGAGATGTAAAGGTCTGGGGAGTGGTGGTCTGGCCTGGGGTTATAGTGTATATGAGATGTAAAGGTCTGGGGAGTGGTGGTCTGGCCTGGGGTTATAGTGTATATGAGATGTAAAGGTCTGGGGTTATAGTGTATATGAGATGTAAAGATGTAGAGTGGTGGCCTGGGGTTATAGTGTATATGAGATGTAAAGGTCTGGGGAGTGGTGGTCTGGCCTGGGGTTATAGTGTGTATGAGATGTAAAGGTCTGGGGAGTGGTGGTCTGGCCTGGGGTTATAGTGTATATGAGATGTAAAGGTCTGGGGAGTGGTGGTCTGGCCTGGGGTTATAGTGTATATGAGATGTAAAGGTCTGGGGAGTGGTGGTCTGGCCTGGGGTTATAGTGTATATGAGATGTAAAGGTCTGGGGAGTGGTGGTCTGGCCTGGGGTTATAGTGTATATGAGATGTAAAGGTCTGGGGAGTGGTGGTCTGGCCTGGGGTTATAGTGTATATGAGATGTAAAGGTCTGGGGAGTGGTGGTCTGGCCTGGGGTTATAGTGTATATGAGATGTAAAGGTCTGGGGAGTGGTGGTCTGGCCTGGGGTTATAGTGTATATGAGATGTAAAGGTCTGGGGAGTGGTGGTCTGGCCTGGGGTTATAGTGTATATGAGATGTAAAGGTCTGGGGAGTGGTGGTCTGGCCTGGGGTTATAGTGTATATGAGATGTAAAGGTCTGGGGAGTGGTGGTCTGGCCTGGGGTTATAGTGTATATGAGATGTAAAGGTCTGGGGAGTGGTGGTCTGGCCTGGGGTTATAGTGTATATGAGATGTAAAGGTCTGGGGAGTGGTGGTCTGGCCTGGGGTTATAGTGTATATGAGATGTAAAGGTCTGGGGTTATAGTGTATATGAGATGTAAAGGTCTGGGGAGTGGTGGTCTGGCCTGGGGTTATAGTGTATATGAGATGTAAAGGTCTGGGGAGTGGTGGTCTGGCCTGGGGTTATAGTGTATATGAGATGTAAAGGTCTGGGGAGTGGTGGTCTGGCCTGGGGTTATAGTGTATATGAGATGTAAAGGTCTGGGGAGTGGTGGTCTGGCCTGGGGTTATAGTGTATATGAGATGTAAAGGTCTGGGGAGTGGTGGTCTGGCCTGGGGTTATAGTGTATATGAGATGTAAAGGCCTGGGGTTATAGTGTATATGAGATGTAAAGGTCTGGGGAGTGGTGGTCTGGCCTGGGGTTATAGTGTATATGAGATGTAAAGGTCTGGGGAGTGGTGGTCTGGCCTGGGGTTATAGTGTATATGAGATGTAAAGGTCTGGGGAGTGGTGGTCTGGCCTGGGGTTATAGTGTATATGAGATGTAAAGGTCTGGGGAGTGGTGGTCTGGCCTGGGGTTATAGTGTATATGAGATGTAAAGGTCTGGGGAGTGGTGGTCTGGCCTGGGGTTATAGTGTATATGAGATGTAAAGGTCTGGGGAGTGGTGGTCTGGCCTGGGGTTATAGTGTATATGAGATGTAAAGGTCTGGGGAGTGGTGGTCTGGCCTGGGGTTATAGTGTATATGAGATGTAAAGGTCTGGGGAGTGGTGGTCTGGCCTGGGGTTATAGTGTATATGAGATGTAAAGGTCTGGGGAGTGGTGGTCTGGCCTGGGGTTATAGTGTATATGAGATGTAAAGGCTGGGGTTATAGGTATATGAGATGTAAAGGTCTGGGAGTGGTGGTCTGGCCTGGGGTTATAGTGTATATGAGATGTAAAGGTCTGGGGAGTGGTGGTCTGGCCTGGGGTTATAGTGTATATGAGATGTAAAGGTCTGGGGAGTGATGGTCTGGCCTGGGGTTATAGTGTATATGAGATGTAAAGGTCTGGGGAGTGGTCTGGCCTGGTTATAGTGTATATGAGATGTAAAGGTCTGGGGAGTGGTGGTCTGGCCTGGGGTTATAGTGTATATGAGATGTAAAGGCCTGGGGTTATAGTGTATATGAGATGTAAAGGTCTGGGGAGTGGTGGTCTGGCCTGGGGTTATAGTGTATATGAGATGTAAAGGTCTGGGGAGTGGTGGTCTGGCCTGGGGTTATAGTGTATATGAGATGTAAAGGTCTGGGGAGTGGTGGTCTGGCCTGGGGTTATAGTGTATATGAGATGTAAAGGTCTGGGGAGTGGTGGTCTGGCCTGGGGTTATAGTGTATATGAGATGTAAAGGTCTGGGGAGTGGTGGTCTGGCCTGGGGTTATAGTGTATATGAGATGTAAAGGCCTGGGGTTATAGTGTATATGAGATGTAAAGGTCTGGGGAGTGGTGGTCTGGCCTGGGGTTATAGTGTGTATGAGATGTAAAGGTCTGGGGAGTGGTGGTCTGGCCTGGGGTTATAGTGTATATGAGATGTAAAGGCCTGGGGTTATAGTGTATATGAGATGTAAAGGTCTGGGGAGTGGTGGTCTGGCCTGGGGTTATAGTGTGTATGAGATGTAAAGGTCTGGGGAGTGGTGGTCTGGCCTGGGGTTATAGTGTATATGAGATGTAAAGGTCTGGGGAGTGGTGGTCTGGCCTGGGGTTATAGTGTATATGAGATGTAAAGGTCTGGGGGAGTGGTGGTCTGGCCTGGGGTTATAGTGTATATGAGATGTAAAGGTCTGGGGAGTGGTGGTCTGGCCTGGGGTTATAGTGTATATGAGATGTAAAGGTCTGGGGAGTGGTCTGGCCTGGGGTTATAGTGTTTATGAGATGTAAAGGTCTGGGGAGTGGTGGTCTGGCCTGGGGTTATAGTGTATATGAGATGTAAAGGTCTGGGGAGTGGTGGTCTGGCCTGGTTATAGTGTATATGAGATGTAAAGGTCTGGGGAGTGGTGGTCTGGCCTGGGGTTATAGCGTTTATGAGATGTAAAGGTCTGGGGAGCGGTGGTCTGGCCTGGGGTTATAGTATGTATGAGATGTAAAGGCCTGGGGTTATAGTGTATATGAGATGTAAAGGCCTGGGGTTATAGTGTATATGAGATGTAAAGGTCTGGGGAGTGGTGGTCTGGCCTGGGGTTATAGTGTGTATGAGATGTAAAGGTCTGGGGAGTGGTGGTCTGGCCTGGGGTTATAGTGTATATGAGATGTAAAGGTCTGGGGAGTGGTGGTCTGGCCTGGTTATAGTGTATATGAGATGTAAAGGTCTGGGGAGTGGTGGTCTGGCCTGGGGTTATAGTGTATATGAGATGTAAAGGTCTGGGGAGTGGTGGTCTGGCCTGGGGTTATAGTGTATATGAGATGTAAAGGCCTGGGGTTATAGTGTATATGAGATGTAAAGGTCTGGGGAGTGGTGGTCTGGCCTGGGGTTATAGTGTGTATGAGATGTAAAGGTCTGGGGAGTGGTGGTCTGGCCTGGGGTTATAGTGTATATGAGATGTAAAGGTCTGGGGAGTGGTGGTCTGGCCTGGGGTTATAGTGTATATGAGATGTAAAGGTCTGGGGAGTGGTGGTCTGGCCTGGGGTTATAGTGTATATGAGATGTAAAGGTCTGGGGTTATGGTGGATCTGGCCTGGGGTTATAGTGTATATGAGATGTAAAGGTCTGGGGAGTGGTGGTCTGGCCTGGGGTTATAGTGTATATGAGATGTAAAGGTCTGGGGAGTGGTGGTCTGGCCTGGGGTTATAGTGTATATGAGATGTAAAGGTCTGGGGAGTGGCCTGGTCTGGCCTGGGGTTATAGTGTATATGAGATGTAAAGGTCTGGGGAGTGGTGGTCTGGCCTGGGGTTATAGTGTATATGAGATGTAAAGGTCTGGGGAGTGGTGGTCTGGCCTGGGGTTATAGTGTATATGAGATGTAAAGGTCTGGGGAGTGGTGGTCTGGCCTGGGGTTATAGTGTATATGAGATGTAAAGGTCTGGGGAGTGGTGGTCTGGCCTGGGGTTATAGTGTATATGAGATGTAAAGGTCTGGGGAGTGGTGGTCTGGCCTGGGGTTATAGTGTGTATATGAGATGTAAAGGTCTGGGGAGTGGTGGTCTGGCCTGGGGTTATAGTGTATATGAGATGTAAAGGTCTGGGGAGTGGTGGTCTGGCCTGGGGTTATAGTGTATATGAGATGTAAAGGTCTGGGGAGTGGTGGTCTGGCCTGGGGTTATAGTGTATATGAGATGTAAAGGTCTGGGGAGTGGTGGTCTGGCCTGGGGTTATAGTGTATATGAGATGTAAAGGTCTGGGGAGTGGTGGTCTGGCCTGGGGTTATAGTGTATATGAGATGTAAAGGTCTGGGGAGTGGTGGTCTGGCCTGGGGTTATAGTGTATATGAGATGTAAAGGTCTGGTGGTCTGGCCTGGGGTTATAGTGTATATGAGATGTAAAGGTCTGGGGAGTGGTGGTCTGGCCTGGGGTTATAGTGTATATGAGATGTAAAGGTCTGGGGAGTGGTGGTCTGGCCTGGGGTTATAGTGTATATGAGATGTAAAGGTCTGGGGAGTGGTGGTCTGGCCTGGGGTTATAGTGTATATGAGATGTAAAGGTCTGGGGAGTGGTGGTCTGGCCTGGGGTTATAGTGTATATGAGATGTAAAGGTCTGGGGAGTGGTGGTCTGGCCTGGGGTTATAGTGTATATGAGATGTAAAGGCCTGGGGTTATAGTGTATATGAGATGTAAAGGTCTGGGGAGTGGTGGTCTGGCCTGGGGTTATAGTGTATATGAGATGTAAAGGTCTGGGGAGTGGTGGTCTGGCCTGGGGTTATAGTGTATATGAGATGTAAAGGTCTGGGGAGTGGTGGTCTGGCCTGGGGTTATAGTGTATATGAGATGTAAAGGTCTGGGGAGTGGTGGTCTGGCCTGGGGTTATAGTGTATATGAGATGTAAAGGTCTGGGGAGTGGTGGTCTGGCCTGGGGTTATAGTGTATATGAGATGTAAAGGCCTGGGGTTATAGTGTATATGAGATGTAAAGGTCTGGGGAGTGGTGGTCTGGCCTGGGGTTATAGTGTGTATGAGATGTAAAGGTCTGGGGAGTGGTGGTCTGGCCTGGGGTTATAGTGTATATGAGATGTAAAGGTCTGGGGAGTGGTGGTCTGGCCTGGGGTTATAGTGTATATGAGATGTAAAGGTCTGGGGAGTGGTGGTCTGGCCTGGGGTTATAGTGTATATGAGATGTAAAGGTCTGGGGAGTGGTGGTCTGGCCTGGGGTTATGGGCCTGGGGTTATAGTGTATATGAGATGTAAAGGTCTGGGGAGTGGTCTGGCCTGGGGTTATAGTGTATATGAGATGTAAAGGTCTGGGGAGTGGTGGTCTGGCCTGGGGTTATAGTGTATATGAGATGTAAAGGTCTGGGGAGTGGTGGTCTGGCCTGGGGTTATAGTGTATATGAGATGTAAAGGTCTGGGGAGTGGTGGTCTGGCCTGGTGTTATAGTGTATATGAGATGTAAAGGTCTGGGGAGTGGTGGTCTGGCCTGGGGTTATAGTGTATATGAGATGTAAAGGTCTGGGGAGTGGTGGTCTGGCCTGGGGTTATAGTGTATATGAGATGTAAAGGTCTGGGGAGTGGTGGTCTGGCCTGGGGTTATAGTGTATATGAGATGTAAAGGTCTGGGGAGTGGTGGTCTGGCCTGGGGTTATAGTGTATATGAGATGTAAAGGTCTGGGGAGTGGTGGTCTGGCCTGGGGTTATAGTGTATATGAGATGTAAAGGTCTGGGGAGTGGTGGTCTGGCCTGGGGTTATAGTGTATATGAGATGTATAGGTCTGGGGAGTGGTGGTCTGGCCTGGGGTTATAGTGTATATGAGATGTAAAGGTCTGGGGAGTGGTGGTCTGGCCTGGGGTTATAGTGTATATGAGATGTAAAGGCCTGGGGTTATAGTGTATATGAGATGTAAAGGTCTGGGGAGTGGTGGTCTGGCCTGGGGTTATAGTGTATATGAGATGTAAAGGTCTGGGGAGTGGTGGTCTGGCCTGGGGTTATAGTGTATATGAGATGTAAAGGTCTGGGGAGTGGTGGTCTGGCCTGGGGTTATAGTGTATATGAGATGTAAAGGTCTGGGGAGTGGTGGTCTGGCCTGGGGTTATAGTGTATATGAGATGTAAAGGTCTGGGGAGTGGTGGTCTGGCCTGGGGTTATAGTGTATATGAGATGTAAAGGCCTGGGGTTATAGTGTATATGAGATGTAAAGGTCTGGGGAGTGGTGGTCTGGCCTGGGGTTATAGTGTGTATGAGATGTAAAGGTCTGGGGAGTGGTGGTCTGGCCTGGGGTTATAGTGTATATGAGATGTAAAGGTCTGGGGAGTGGTGGTCTGGCCTGGGGTTATAGTGTATATGAGATGTAAAGGTCTGGGGAGTGGTGGTCTGGCCTGGGGTTATAGTGTATATGAGATGTAAAGGTCTGGGGAGTGGTGGTCTGGCCTGGGGTTATAGTGTATATGAGATGTAAAGGTCTGGGGTGGTGGTCTGGCCTGGGGTTATAGTGTATATGAGATGTAAAGGTCTGGGGAGTGGTGGTCTGGCCTGGGGTTATAGTGTATATGAGATGTAAAGGTCTGGGGAGTGGTGGTCTGGCCTGGGGTTATAGTGTATATGAGATGTAAAGGTCTGGGGAGTGGTGGTCTGGCCTGGTGTTATAGTGTATATGAGATGTAAAGGTCTGGGGAGTGGTGGTCTGGCCTGGGGTTATAGTGTATATGAGATGTAAAGGTCTGGGGAGTGGTGGTCTGGCCTGGGGTTATAGTGTATATGAGATGTAAAGGTCTGGGGAGTGGTGGTCTGGCCTGGGGTTATAGTGTATATGAGATGTAAAGGTCTGGGGAGTGGTGGTCTGGCCTGGGGTTATAGTGTATATGAGATGTAAAGGCCTGGGGTTATAGTGTATATGAGATGTAAAGGTCTGGGGAGTGGTGGTCTGGCCTGGGGTTATAGTGTATATGAGATGTAAAGGTCTGGGGAGTGGTGGTCTGGCCTGGGGTTATAGTGTATGAGATGTAAAGGTCTGTGGTGGTCTGGCCTGGGGTTATAGTGTGTATGAGATGTAAAGGTCTGGGGAGTGGTGGTCTGGCCTGGGTGTTATAGTGTATATGAGATGTAAAGGTCTGGGGAGTGGTGGTCTGGCCTGGGGTTATAGTGTGTATGAGATGTAAAGGTCTGGGGAGTGGTGGTCTGGCCTGGGGTTATAGTGTATATGAGATGTAAAGGTCTGGGGAGTGGTGGTCTGGCCTGGGGTTATAGTGTGTATGAGATGTAAAGGTCTGGGGAGTGGTGGTCTGGCCTGGGGTTATATGTGTATGAGATGTAAAGGTCTGGGGAGTGGTGGTCTGGCCTGGGGTTATAGTGTATATGAGATGTAAAGGTCTGGGGAGTGGTCTGGCCTGGCCTGGGGTTTATAGTGTATATGAGATGTAAAGGTCTGGGGAGTGGTGGTCTGGCCTGGGGTTATAGTGTGTATGAGATGTAAAGGTCTGGGGAGTGGTGGTCTGGCCTGGGGTTATAGTGTATATGAGATGTAAAGGTCTGGGGAGTGGTCTGGCCTGGGTTTATAGTGTATATGAGATGTAAAGGCCTGGGGTTATAGTGTATATGAGATGTAAAGGTCTGGGGTTATAGTGTATATGAGATGTAAAGGTCTGGGGAGTGGTGGTCTGGCCTGGGTTTCTATAGTGGTCAATAATGGAGTCTTTTCATTGGAGGTTCCTTCACTCCCCATACCTCTTCAACATCAGAGTATCATGAGTTCAATGTCTGGTCTGAATACCTCTTCAACATTAGAGTATCATGAGTTCCATGTCCAGCCTTGTAACGGTCTCATTGGTGGTGGAGGAGGACCAAAATGCAGCGGGTTAGTATTGTCATCTTTTAATAGAAAAAACTGTACACTACACAAAATAACAATGAAGAGAAAACTAAACAGTTCTGCCAGGTGAACGGACACTAAACAGAAAATAATCACCCACAACCAAAATGGGGGGAAACAGGCTGGCCTAAGTATGATTCTCAATCAGAGACACCGATCGACAGCTGCCTCTGATTGAGAACCATACCAGCTCAAACACAGAAATACAACATAGAAAAAGAACAGACTACCCACCCCAACTCACGCCCTGACCAAACTAACAAAAGAGATGAAAAAGGAACTAAGGTCAGAACGTGACAGGCCTGAATACCTCTCAGCCTCCAGAGCCCAATGAATTGGAAATAACTTGTAACTGTAAAGTCAGATTTGTCTAAATACAATGATGTAAGGTCTGAGGTGGTGGTGGCCTCTGAACTGTAACAATGTTGAGAGCTGAATTTACTCATCTGAACTGTAACAATGTTGAGAGCTGAATTTACTCATCTGAACTGTAACAATGTTGAGAGCTGAATTTACTCATCTGAACTGTAACAATGTTGAGAGCTGAATTTACTCATCTGAACTGTAACAATGTTGAGAGCTGAATTTACTCATCTGAACTGTAACTGAGCTGAATTTACTCATCTGAACTGTAACAATGTTGAGAGCTGAATTTACTCATCTGAACTGTAACAATGTTGAGAGCTGAATTTACTCATCTGAACCTAAAAGTATGTGTTCATTGCATCCCTATCAGTATAGATTGTGTATATGAGATGTAAAGGTCTGGGGAGTGGTGGTCTGGCCTGGGGTTATAGTGTATATGAGATGTGTATATGTGTATAGTGTATATGAGATGTAAAGGTCTGGGGAGTGGTGGTCTGGCCTGGGGTTATAGTGTATATGAGATGTAAAGGTCTGGGGAGTGGTGGTCTGGCCTGGGGTTATAGTGTATATGAGATGTAAAGGTCTGGGGAGTGGTGGTCTGGCCTGGGGTTATAGTGTATATGAGATGTAAAGGTCTGGGGAGTGGTGGTCTGGCCTGGGGTTATAGTGTATATGAGATGTAAAGGTCTGGGGAGTGGTGGTCTGGCCTGGGGTTATAGTGTATATGAGATGTAAAGGCCTGGGGTTATAGTGTATATGAGATGTAAAGGTCTGGGGAGTGGTGGTCTGGCCTGGGGTTATAGTGTGTATGAGATGTAAAGGTCTGGGGAGTGGTGGTCTGGCCTGGGGTTATAGTGTATATGAGATGTAAAGGTCTGGGGAGTGGTGGTCTGGCCTGGGGTTATAGTGTATATGAGATGTAAAGGCCTGGGGTTATAGTGTATATGAGATGTAAAGGTCTGGGGAGTGGTGGTCTGGCCTGGGGTTATAGTGTGTATGAGATGTAAAGGTCTGGGGAGTGGTGGTCTGGCCTGGGGTTATAGTGTATATGAGATGTGTATATGTGTATAGTGTATATGAGATGTAAAGGTCTGGGGAGTGGTGGTCTGGCCTGGGGTTATAGTGTATATGAGATGTAAAGGTCTGGGGAGTGGTGGTCTGGCCTGGGGTTATAGTGTATATGAGATGTAAAGGTCTGGGGAGTGGTGGTCTGGCCTGGTGTTATAGTGTATATGAGATGTAAAGGTCTGGGGAGTGGTGGTCTGGCCTGGGGTTATAGTGTATATGAGATGTAAAGGTCTGGGGAGTGGTGGTCTGGCCTGGGGTTATAGTGTATATGAGATGTAAAGGCCTGGGGTTATAGTGTATATGAGATGTAAAGGTCTGGGGAGTGGTGGTCTGGCCTGGGGTTATAGTGTGTATGAGATGTAAAGGTCTGGGGAGTGGTGGTCTGGCCTGGGGTTATAGTGTATATGAGATGTAAAGGTTGGGGAGTGGTGGTCTGGCCTGGGGTTATAGTGTATATGAGATGTAAAGGCCTGGGGTTATAGTGTATATGAGATGTAAAGGTCTGGGGAGTGGTGGTCTGGCCTGGGGTTATAGTGTATATGAGATGTAAAGGTCTGGGGAGTGGTGGTCTGGCCTGGGGTTATAGTGTATATGAGATGTAAAGGTCTGGGGAGTGGTGGTCTGGCCTGGGGTTATAGTGTATATGAGATGTAAAGGCCTGGGGTTATAGTGTATATGAGATGTAAAGGTCTGGGGAGTGGTGGTCTGGCCTGGGGTTATAGTGTGTATGAGATGTAAAGGTCTGGGGAGTGGTGGTCTGGCCTGGGGTTATAGTGTATATGAGATGTAAAGGTCTGGGGAGTGGTGGTCTGGCCTGGGGTTATAGTGTGTATGAGATGTAAAGGTCTGGGGAGTGGTCTGGCCTGGGGTTATAGTGTATATGAGATGTGGTGGTCTGGCCTGGGGTTATAGTGTATATGAGATGTAAAGGTCTGGGGAGTGGTGGTCTGGCCTGGGGTTATAGTGTGTATGAGATGTAAAGGTCTGGGGAGTGGTGGTCTGGCCTGGGGTTATAGTGTATATGAGATGTAAAGGTCTGGGGAGTGGTGGTCTGGCCTGGGGTTATAGTGTATATGAGATGTAAAGGTCTGGGGAGTGGTGGTCTGGCCTGGGGTTATAGTGTATATGAGATGTAAAGGTCTGGGGAGTGGTGGTCTGGCCTGGGGTTATAGTGTATATGAGATGTAAAGGCCTGGGGTTATAGTGTATATGAGATGTAAAGGTCTGGGGAGTGGTGGTCTGGCCTGGGGTTATAGTGTGTATGAGATGTAAAGGTCTGGGGAGTGGTGGTCTGGCCTGGGGTTATAGTGTATATGAGATGTAAAGGTCTGGGGAGTGGTGGTCTGGCCTGGGGTTATAGTGTATATGAGATGTAAAGGTCTGGGGAGTGGTCTGGCCTGGGGTTATAGTGTATATGAGATGTAAAGGTCTGGGGAGTGGTGGTCTGGCCTGGGGTTATAGTGTATATGAGATGTAAAGGTCTGGGGAGTGGTGGTCTGGCCTGGGGTTATAGTGTATATGAGATGTAAAGGTCTGGGGAGTGGTGGTCTGGCCTGGGGTTATAGTGTATATGAGATGTAAAGGTCTGGGGAGTGGTGGTCTGGCCTGGGGTTATAGTGTATATGAGATGTAAAGGTCTGGGGAGTGGTCTGTTCCTGGGGTTATAGTGTATATGAGATGTAAAGGTCTGGGGTTATAGTGTATATGAGATGTAAAGGCCTGGGGTTATAGTGTATATGAGATGTAAAGGTCTGGGGAGTGGTGGTCTGGCCTGGGGTTATAGTGTATATGAGATGTAAAGGTCTGGGAAGTGGTGGTCTGGCCTGGGGTTATAGTGTATATGAGATGTAAAGGTCTGGGGAGTGGTCGTCTGGCCTGGGGTTATAGTGTATATGAGATGTAAAGGTCTGAGGTTATAGTGTATATGAGATGTAAAGGCCTGGGGTTATAGTGTATATGAGATGTAAAGGTCTGGGGAGTGGTGGTCTGGCCTGGGGTTATAGTGTATATGAGATGTAAAGGTCTGGGCTTATAGTGTATATGAGATGTAAAGGCCTGGGGTTATAGTGTATATGAGATGTAAAGGTCTGGGGAGTGGTCTGGCCTGGGGTTATAGTGTGTATGAGATGTAAAGGCCTGGTGTTATAGTGTATATGAGATGTAAAGGTTTGGGGAGTGGTCTGGCCTGGGTTTATAGTGTATATGAGATGTAAAGGCCTGGTGTTATAGTGTATATGAGATGTAAAGGCCTCGGGTTATAGTGTATATGAGATGTAAAGGTCTGGGGAGTGGTGGTCTGGCCTGGGGTTATAGTGTATATGAGATGTAAAGGTCTGGGGAGTGGTCTGGCCTGGGGTTATAGTGTGTATGAGATGTAAAGGCCTGGTGTTATAGTGTATATGAGATGTAAAGGTTTGGGGAGTGGTCTGGCCTGGGTTTATAGTGTATATGAGATGTAAAGGCCTGGTGTTATAGTGTATATGAGATGTAAAGGCCTCGGGTTATAGTGTATATGAGATGTAAAGGTCTGGGGAGTGGTGGTCTGGCCTGGGGTTATAGTGTATATGAGATGTAAAGGTCTGGGGTTATAGTGTGTATGAGATGTAAAGGTCTGGGGAGTGGTGGTCTGGCCTGGGGTTATAGTGTGTATGAGATGTAAAGGTCTGGGGAGTGGTGGTCTGGCCTGGGGTTATAGTGTATATGAGATGTAAAGGTCTGGGGAGTGGTCTGGCCTGGTGTTATAGTGTATATGAGATGTAAAGGTCTGGGGAGTGGTGGTCTGGCCTGGGGTTATAGTGTATATGAGATGTAAAGGTCTGGGGGGTGGTCTGTTCCTGGGGTTATAGTGTATATGAGATGTAAAGGTCTGGGGTTATAGTGTATATGAGATGTAAAGGCCTGGGATTATAGTGTATATGAGATGTAAAGGTCTGGGGAGTGGTGGTCTGGCCTGGGGATATAGTGTATATGAGATGTAAAGGTCTGGGGAGTGGTGGTCTGGCCTGGGGTTATAGTGTGTATGAGATGTAAAGGTCTGGGGAGTGGTGGTCTGGCCTGGGGTTATAGTGTATATGAGATGTAAAGGTCTGGCGAGTGGTCTGGCCTGTGTTTATAGTGTATATGAGATGTAAAGGTCTGGGGAGTGGTGGTCTGGCCTGGGGTTATAGTGTGTATGAGATGTAAAGGTCTGGGGAGTGGTGGTCTGTCCTGGGGTTATAGTGTATATGAGATGTAAAGGTCTGGCGAGTGGTCTGGCCTGGGTTTATAGTGTATATGAGATGTAAAGGCCTGGGGTTATAGTGTATATGAGATGTAAAGGTCTGGGGTTATAGTGTATATGAGATGTAAAGGTCTGGGGAGTGGTGGTCTGGCCTGAGTTTCTATAGTGGTCAATAATGGGTGTCTTTTCAATGGAGGAGAATTCCTTCACTCCCCCATACCTCTTCAACATCAGAGTATCATGAGTTCAATGTCTGGTCTGAATACCTCTTCAACATTAGAGTATCATGAGTTCCATGTCCAGCCTTGTAACGATTCTCGTCGTCATTGGTGGAAGGAGAGGAGGACCAAAATGCAGCGTGGTAAGTATTCGTCATCTTTTAATAGAAAAAACTGTACACTACACAAAATAACAATGAAGAGAAAACTAAACAGTTCTGCCAGGTGAACGGACACTAAACAGAAAATAATCACCCACAACCAAAATGGGGGAAACAGGCTACCTAAGTATGATTCTCAATCAGAGACACCGATCGACAGCTGCCTCTGATTGAGAACCATACCAGCTCAAACACAGAAATACAACATAGAAAAAAGAACAGACTACCCACCCCAACTCACGCCCTGACCAAACTAACAAAAAGACATGAAAAAGGAACTAAGGTCAGAACGTGACAGGCCTGAATACCTCTTCAGCCTCCAGAGCCCAATGAATTGGAAATAACTTGTAACTGTAAAGTCAGATTTGTCTAAATACAATCTGAACTGTAACAATGTTGAGAGCTGAATTTACTCATCTGAACTGTAACAATGTTGAGAGCTGAATTTACTCATCTGAACTGTAACAATGTTGAGAGCTGAATTTACTCATCTGAACTGTAACAATGTTGAGAGCTGAATTTACTCATCTGAACTGTAACAATGTTGAGAGCTGAATTTACTCATCTGAACTGTAACAATGTTGAGAGCTGAATTTACTCATCTGAACTGTAACAATGTTGAGAGCTGAATTTACTCATCTGAACCTAAAAGTATGTGTTCATTGCATCCCTATCAGTATAGATTTTATTGAGTGTTCTAAGTCAGTGTTTCTCAGTGCATTTTCCTGCACGTTTTTGTTCTAGCCCAGCACTAGCACCCTTGATTTAACCACTACGAGTCAGGCCAAACTCTGGGCCCTAGCTTTTCCTAGTCGGGTCACATAGTTTAGAAAAAAAACTTGACACTGAGGTGGATGTGAAAACATTCTAATGAGCAGAACTCCAGATACAATCTGTATGTTCTATTGGCTGGTGTTGTATTTTCTTTCTATATTATAATTCTAGACTATATCAATGATGTTCCAACATGTTGCTCTTCACCCGCCTCAGTGAAAGGACTCCCCAATAGAAAATGCATTCTATTTCCCTCCATGTCACAATGACTCCAATCCACTCGATTTGTGGCCTCAGCTACAGTTGCTGGTTGGTTAGTGCTATTTTATAATCTCTCTCTCTCTCTCTCTCTCTCTCTCTCTCTCTCTCTCTCTCTCACTCTCACTCTCTCACACTCACTCTCTCTCTCTCACTCACTCTCTCACTCTCACTCACTCTCTGTCCTTAATTTAAAGCAAAGTAGTGATTTTTACAACGAATCTCAGTGTTTCTCTCGTGTTCTGCACCTATGGTGTTCTGGACGTATGGTGTTCTGGACGTATGGTGTTCTGGACGTATGGTGTTCTATGGTGTTCTGGACCTATGGTGTTCTATGGTGTTCTGCACCTATGGTGTTCTATGGTGTTCTGCACCTATGGTGTTCTGCACCTATGGTGTTCTATGGTGTTCTGCACCTATGGTGTTCTATGGTGTTTTGCGCCTATGATGTTCTATGGTGTTCTGCATCTATGGTGTTCTATGGTGTTCTGCACCTATGGTGTTCTGGGCGTATGGTGTTCTGGACGTATGGTGTTCTATAGTGTTCTGTACTTATGGTGTTCTATGGTGTTCTGGACCTATGGTGGTCTATGGTGTTCTGCACCTATGGTGTTCTATGGTGTTCTAGACCTATGGTGGTCTATGGTGTTCTGCACCTATGGTGTTCTATGATGTTCTGGACCTATGGTGTTATATGGTATTCTGCACCTATGGTGTTCTATGGTGTTCTGCACCTATGGTGTTCTATGGTGTTCTGCACCTATGGTGTTCTGCGCCTATGGTGTTATATGGTATTCTGCACCTATGGTGTTCTATGGTGTTCTGCACCTATGGTGTTCTATGGTGTTCTGCACCTATGGTGTTCTGCGCCTATGGTGTTCTATGGTGTTTTGCGCCTATGGTGTTCTATGGTGTTCTGCACCTATGGTGTTCTATGGTGTTCTATGGTGTTATATGGCATTCTGCACCTATGGTGTTCTGCACCCATGGTGTTATATGGTGTCCTATGGTGTTCTATGGCATTCTGCACCTATGGTGTTATATGGTGTTCTGCACCTATGGTGTTCTATGGTGTTATGCACCTATGGTGTTCTGCACCTATGGTGTTCTATGGTGTTCTGCACCTATGGTGTTCTGCACCTATGATGTTCTATGGTGTTCTGCATCTATGGTGTTCTATGATGTTCTGGACCTATGGTGTTATATGGTATTCTGCACCTATGGTGTTCTATGGTGTTCTGCACCTATGGTGTTCTATGGTGTTCTGCACCTATGGTGTTCTATGGTGTTCTGCACCTATGGTGTTCTATGGTGTTCTGCACCTATGGTGTTCAATGGTGTTCTGCACCTATGGTGTTTTGCGCCTATGATGTTCTATGGTGTTCTGCACCTATGGTGTTCTATGGTGTTCTGCACCTATGGTGTTCTATGGTGTTCTGCACCTATGGTGTTCTATGGTGTTCTGTACCTATGGTGTTCTATGGTGTTCTGCACCTATGTTGTTCTATTGTGTTCTGCACCTATGGTGTTCTATGGTGTTCTGCACCTATGGTGTTCTATGGTGTTCTATGGCATTCTGCACCTATGGTGTTCTGCACCCATGGTGTTATATGGTGTCCTATGGTGTTCTATGGCATTCTGCACCTATGGTGTTCTATGGTGTTCTGCACCTATGTTGTTCTATTGTGTTCTGCACCTATGGTGTTCTGCACCTATGGTGTTCTATGGTGTTCTATGGCATTCTGCACCTATGGTGTTCTGCACCCATGGTGTTATATGGTGTTATATGGTGTCCTATGGTGTTCGATGGTGTTCTGTACCTATGGTGTTCTATGGTGTTCTGCACCTATGTTGTTCTATTGTGTTCTGCACCTATGGTGTTCTATGGTGTTCTGCACCTATGGTGTTCTATGGTGTTATATGGCATTCTGCACCTATGATGTTCTGCACCTATGGTGTTCTATGGTGTTCTATGGTGTTATATGGCATTCTGCACCTATGGTGTTCTGCACCCATGGTGTTATATGGTGTCCTATGGTGTTCTATGGCATTCTGCACCTATGGTGTTATATGGTGTTCTGCACCTATGGTGTTCTATGGTGTTATGCACCTATGGTGTTCTGCACCTATGGTGTTCTATGGGGTTCTGCACCTATGGTGTTCTATGGTGTTCTGCACCTATGGTGTTCTGCACCTATGGTGTTATATGGTGTTCTGCACCTATGGTGTTCTGCACCTATGGTGTTCTATGGTGTTCTGCACCTATGGTATTCTATGGTGTTCTGCACCTTTGGTGTTATGCACGTATGGTGTTCTGCACCTATGGTGTTCTATGGTGTTCTGCACCTATGGTGTTCTGCACCCATGTTGTTGTATGGTGTTATGCACCTATGGTGTTATATGGTGTTCTGCACCAATGGTGTTCTATGGTGTTATGCACCTATGGTGTTCTGCACCTATGGTGTTCTATGGTGTTCTGCACCTATGGTGTTCTATGGTGTTCTGCACCTATGGTGTTCTATGGTGTTCTGCACCTATGGTGTTCTGCACCTATGGTATTCTATGGTGTTCTGCACCTATGGTGTTCTATGGTGTTATGCACCTATGGTGTTCTATGGTGTTCTGCACCTATGGTGTTCTATGGTGTTCTGCACCTATGGTGTTCTGCACCTATGGTGTTCTATGGTGTTCTGCACCTATGGTATTCTATGGTGTTATGCACCTATGGTGTTCTATGGTGTTCTGCACCTATGGTGTTCTATGGTGTTCTGCACCTATGGTGTTCTGCACCTATGGTGTTCTATGGTGTTCTGCACCTATGGTATTCTATGGTGTTCTGCACCTATGGTATTCTATGGTGTTCTGCACCTATGGTGTTCTATGGTGTTATGCACCTATGGTGTTCTGCACCTATGGTGTTCTATGGTGTTCTGCACCTATGGTGTTCTATGGTGTTCTGCACCTATGGTGTTCTATGGTGTTCTGCACATATGGTATTCTATGGTGTTCTGCACCTATGGTATTCTATGGTGTTCTGCACCTATGGTGTTCTATTGTGTTATGCACCCATGGTGTTCTGCACCTATGGTGTTCTATGGTGTTCTGCACCTATGGTGTTCTGCACCTATGGTGTTCTATGGTGTTATGCACCTATGGTGTTCTGCACCTATGGTATTCTATGGTGTTCTGCACCTATGGTGTTCTATGGTGTTCTGCACCTATGGTGTTCTATGGTGTTATGCACTTATGGTGTTCTGCACCTATGGTGTTCTCTGGTGTTCTGCACCTATGGTGTTCTATGGTGTTATGCACCTATGGTGTTCTGCACCTATGGTGTTCTATGGTGTTCTGCACCTATGCTATTCTATGGTGTTCTGCACCTATGGTATTCTATGGTGTTCTGCACCTATGGTGTCCTATGGTGTTATGCACCTATGGTGTTATGCACCTATGGTGTTCTATGGTGTTCTGCACCTATGGTGTTCTATGGTGTTATGCACCTATGGTGTTCTGCACCTATGGTATTCTATGGTGTTCTGCACCTATGGTGTTCTATGGTGTTATGCACCTATGGTGTTCTGCACCTATGGTGTTCTATGGTGTTCTGCACCTATGGTGTTCTATGGTGTTATGCACCTATGGTGTTCTGCACCTATGGTGTTCTATGGTGTTCTGCACCTATGGTATTCTATGGTATTCTATGGTGTTCTATGGTGTTATGCACCTATGGTGTTATGCACCTATGGTGTTCTGCTCCTACGGTGTTCTATGGTGTTCTGCACCTATGGTGTTCTGCACCTATGGTGTTCTATGGTGTTCTGCACCTATGGTGTTCTGCTCCTACGGTATTCTATGGTGTTCTGCACCTATGGTATTCTATGGTGTTCTGCACCTATGATGTTCTGCACCTATGGTGTTCTATGGTGTTCTGCACCTGTGGTGTTCTATGGTGTTCTGCACCTATGGTGTTCTATGGTGTTCTGCACCTGTGGTATTCTATGGTGTTATGCACCTATGGTATTCTATGGTATTCTATGGTGTTCTACACCTATGGTGTTCTATGGTGTTATGCACCTATGGTGTTCTATGGTGTTATGCACCTATGGTGTTCTGCTCCTACGGTGTTCTATGGTGTTCTGCACCTATGGTGTTCTATAGTGTTCTGTACTTATGGTGTTCTATGGTGTTCTGGACCTATGGTGGTCTATGGTGTTCTGCACCTATGGTGTTCTATGGTGTTCTAGACCTATGGTGGTCTATGGTGTTCTGCACCTATGGTGTTCTATGATGTTCTGGACCTATGGTGTTATATGGTATTCTGCACCTATGGTGTTCTATGGTGTTCTGCACCTATGGTGTTCTATGGTGTTCTGCACCTATGGTGTTCTGCGCCTATGGTGTTCTATGGTGTTTTGCGCCTATGGTGTTCTATGGTGTTCTGCACCTATGGTGTTCTATGGTGTTCTGCACCTATGGTGTTCTATGGTGTTCTGCACCTATGGTGTTCTATGGTGTTCTGTACCTATGGTGTTCTGTGGTGTTCTGCACCTATGTTGTTCTATTGTGTTCTGCACCTATGGTGTTCTATGGTGTTCTGCACCTATGGTGTTCTATGGTGTTCTATGGCATTCTGCACCTATGGTGTTCTGCACCCATGGTGTTATATGGTGTCCTATGGTGTTCTATGGCATTCTGCACCTATGGTGTTCTATGGTGTTCTGCACCTATGTTGTTCTATTGTGTTCTGCACCTATGGTGTTCTATGGTGTTCTGCACCCATGTTGTTCTATGGTGTTATGCACCTATGGTGTTATATGGTGTTCTGCACCAATGGTGTTCTATGGTGTTATGCACCTATGGTGTTCTGCACCTATGGTGTTCTATGGTGTTCTGCACCTATGGTGTTCTATGGTGTTCTGCACCTATGGTGTTCTATGGTGTTCTGCACCTATGGTGTTCTGCACCTATGGTATTCTATGGTGTTCTGCACCTATGGTGTTCTATGGTGTTATGCACCTATGGTGTTCTATGGTGTTCTGCACCTATGGTGTTCTATGGTGTTCTGCACCTATGGTGTTCTGCACCTATGGTGTTCTATGGTGTTCTGCACCTATGGTATTCTATGGTGTTCTGCACCTATGGTATTCTATGGTGTTCTGCACCTATGGTGTTCTATGGTGTTATGCACCTATGGTGTTCTGCACCTATGGTGTTCTATGGTGTTCTGCACCTATGGTGTTCTATGGTGTTCTGCACCTATGGTGTTCTATATGGTGTTCTGCACATATGGTATTCTATGGTGTTCTGCACCTATGGTATTCTATGGTGTTCTGCACCTATGGTGTTCTATTGTGTTATGCACCCATGGTGTTCTGCACCTATGGTGTTCTATGGTGTTCTGCACCTATGGTGTTCTGCACCTATGGTGTTCTATGGTGTTATGCACCTATGGTGTTCTGCACCTATGGTATTCTATGGTGTTCTGCACCTATGGTGTTCTATGGTGTTCTGCACCTATGGTGTTCTATGGTGTTATGCACTTATGGTGTTCTGCACCTATGGTGTTCTCTGGTGTTCTGCACCTATGGTGTTCTATGGTGTTATGCACCTATGGTGTTCTGCACCTATGGTGTTCTATGGTGTTCTGCACCTATGCTATTCTATGGTGTTCTGCACCTATGGTATTCTATGGTGTTCTGCACCTATGGTGTCCTATGGTGTTATGCACCTATGGTGTTATGCACCTATGGTGTTCTATGGTGTTCTGCACCTATGGTGTTCTATGGTGTTATGCACCTATGGTGTTCTGCACCTATGGTATTCTATGGTGTTCTGCACCTATGGTGTTCTATGGTGTTATGCACCTATGGTGTTCTGCACCTATGGTGTTCTATGGTGTTCTGCACCTATGGTGTTCTATGGTGTTATGCACCTATGGTGTTCTGCACCTATGGTGTTCTATGGTGTTCTGCACCTATGGTATTCTATGGTATTCTATGGTGTTCTATGGTGTTATGCACCTATGGTGTTATGCACCTATGGTGTTCTGCTCCTACGGTGTTCTATGGTGTTCTGCACCTATGGTGTTCTGCACCTATGGTGTTCTATGGTGTTCTGCACCTATGGTGTTCTGCTCCTACGGTATTCTATGGTGTTCTGCACCTATGGTATTCTATGGTGTTCTGCACCTATGATGTTCTGCACCTATGGTGTTCTATGGTGTTCTGCACCTGTGGTGTTCTATGGTGTTCTGCACCTATGGTGTTCTATGGTGTTCTGCACCTATGGTGTTCTATGGTGTTATGCACCTATGGTATTCTATGGTATTCTATGGTGTTCTGCACCTATGGTGTTCTATGGTGTTATGCACCTATGGTGTTCTATGGTGTTATGCACCTATGGTGTTCTGCTCCTACGGTGTTCTATGGTGTTCTGCACCTATGGTGTTCTATAGTGTTCTGTACTTATGGTGTTCTATGGTGTTCTGGACCTATGGTGGTCTATGGTGTTCTGCACCTATGGTGTTCTATGGTGTTCTAGACCTATGGTGGTCTATGGTGTTCTGCACCTATGGTGTTCTATGATGTTCTGGACCTATGGTGTTATATGGTATTCTGCACCTATGGTGTTCTATGGTGTTCTGCACCTATGGTGTTCTATGGTGTTCTGCACCTATGGTGTTCTATGGTGTTCTGCACCTATGGTGTTCAATGGTGTTCTGCACCTATGGTGTTTGCGCCTATGATGTTCTATGGTGTTCTGCACCTATGGTGTTCTATGGTGTTCTGCACCTATGGTGTTCTATGGTGTTCTGCACCTATGGTGTTCTATGGTGTTCTGTACCTATGGTGTTCTGTGGTGTTCTGCACCTATGTTGTTCTATTGTGTTCTGCACCTATGGTGTTCTATGGTGTTCTGCACCTATGGTGTTCTATGGTGTTCTATGGCATTCTGCACCTATGGTGTTCTGCACCCATGGTGTTATATGGTGTCCTATGGTGTTCTATGGCATTCTGCACCTATGGTGTTCTATGGTGTTCTGCACCTATGTTGTTCTATTGTGTTCTGCACCTATGGTGTTCTATGGTGTTCTGCACCTATGGTGTTCTATGGTGTTCTATGGCATTCTGCACCCATGGTGTTGTATGGTGTTATATGGTGTCCTATGGTGTTCTATGGTGTTCTGTACCTATGGTGTTCTATGGTGTTCTGCACCTATGTTGTTCTATTGTGTTCTGCACCTATGGTGTTCTATGATGTTCTGCACCTATGGTGTTCTATGGTGTTCTATGGTGTTATATGGCATTCTGCACCTATGGTGTTCTGCACCCATGGTGTTATATGGTGTCCTATGGTGTTCTATGACATTCTGCACCTATGGTGTTATATGGTGTTCTGCACCTATGGTGTTCTATGGTGTTCTGCACCTATGTTGTTCTATTGTGTTCTGCACCTATGGTGTTCTATGATGTTCTGCACCTATGGTGTTCTATGGTGTTCTATGGTGTTATATGGCATTCTGCACCTATGGTGTTCTGCACCCATGGTGTTATATGGTGTCCTATGGTGTTCTATGGCATTCTGCACCTATGGTGTTATATGGTGTTCTGCACCTATGGTGTTCTATGGTGTTATGCACCTATGGTGTTATGCACCTATGGTGTTCTATGGGGTTCTGCACCTATGGTGTTCTATGGTGTTCTGCACCTATGGTGTTCTGCACCTATGGTGTTATATGGTGTTCTGCACCTATGGTGTTCTGCACCTATGGTGTTCTATGGTGTTCTGCACCTATGGTGTTATGCACGTATGGTGTTCTGCACCTATGGTGTTCTGCACCCATGTTGTTCTATGGTGTTATGCACCTATGGTGTTATATGGTGTTCTGCACCAATGGTGTTCTATGGTGTTATGCACCTATGGTGTTCTGCACCTATGGTGTTCTATGGTGTTCTGCACCTATGGTGTTCTATGGTGTTCTAGACCTATGGTGGTCTATGGTGTTCTGCACCTATGGTGTTCTATGATGTTCTGGACCTATGGTGTTATATGGTATTCTGCACCTATGGTGTTCTATGGTGTTCTGCACCTATGGTGTTCTATGGTGTTCTGCACCTATGGTGTTCTATGGTGTTCTGCACCTATGGTGTTCAATGGTGTTCTGCACCTATGGTGTTTGCGCCTATGATGTTCTATGGTGTTCTGCACCTATGGTATTCTATGGTGTTCTGCACCTATGATGTTCTGCACCTATGGTGTTCTATGGTGTTCTGCACCTGTGGTGTTCTATGGTGTTCTGCACCTATGGTGTTCTATGGTGTTCTGCACCTATGGTGTTCTATGGTGTTATGCACCTATGGTATTCTATGGTATTCTATGGTGTTCTGCACCTATGGTGTTCTATGGTGTTATGCACCTATGGTGTTCTATGGTGTTATGCACCTATGGTGTTCTGCTCCTACGGTGTTCTATGGTGTTCTGCACCTATGGTGTTCTATAGTGTTCTGTACTTATGGTGTTCTATGGTGTTCTGGACCTATGGTGGTCTATGGTGTTCTGCACCTATGGTGTTCTATGGTGTTCTAGACCTATGGTGGTCTATGGTGTTCTGCACCTATGGTGTTCTATGATGTTCTGGACCTATGGTGTTATATGGTATTCTGCACCTATGGTGTTCTATGGTGTTCTGCACCTATGGTGTTCTATGGTGTTCTGCACCTATGGTGTTCTATGGTGTTCTGCACCTATGGTGTTCAATGGTGTTCTGCACCTATGGTGTTTTGCGCCTATGATGTTCTATGGTGTTCTGCACCTATGGTGTTCTATGGTGTTCTGCACCTATGGTGTTCTATGGTGTTCTGCACCTATGGTGTTCTATGGTGTTCTGTACCTATGGTGTTCTATGGTGTTCTGCACCTATGTTGTTCTATTGTGTTCTGCACCTATGGTGTTCTATGGTGTTCTGCACCTATGGTGTTCTATGGTGTTCTATAGCATTCTGCACCTATGGTGTTCTGCACCCATGGTGTTATATGGTGTCCTATGGTGTTCTATGGCATTCTGCACCTATGGTGTTCTATGGTGTTCTGCACCTATGTTGTTCTATTGTGTTCTGCACCTATGGTGTTCTATGGTGTTCTGCACCTATGGTGTTCTATGGTGTTCTATGGCATTCTGCACCTATGGTGTTCTGCACCCATGGTGTTATATGGTGTTATATGGTGTCCTATGGTGTTCTATGGTGTTCTGTACCTATGGTGTTCTATGGTGTTCTGCACCTATGTTGTTCTATTGTGTTCTGCACCTATGGTGTTCTATGATGTTCTGCACCTATGGTGTTCTATGGTGTTCTATGGTGTTATATGGCATTCTGCACCTATGGTGTTCTGCACCCATGGTGTTATATGGTGTCCTATGGTGTTCTATGACATTCTGCACCTATGGTGTTATATGGTGTTCTGCACCTATGGTGTTCTATGGTGTTATGCACCTATGGTGTTCTATGGGGTTCTGCACCTATGGTGTTCTATGGTGTTCTGCACCTATGGTGTTCTGCACCTATGGTGTTATATGGTGTTCTGCACCTATGGTGTTCTGCACCTATGGTGTTCTATGGTGTTCTGCACCTATGGTGTTATGCACGTATGGTGTTCTGCACCTATGGTGTTCTATGGTGTTCTGCACCTATGGTGTTCTGCACCCATGTTGTTCTATGGTGTTATGCACCTATGGTGTTATATGGTGTTCTGCACCAATGGTGTTCTATGGTGTTATGCACCTATGGTGTTCTGCACCTATGGTGTTCTATGGTGTTCTGCACCTATGGTGTTCTATGGTGTTCTAGACCTATGGTGGTCTATGGTGTTCTGCACCTATGGTGTTCTATGATGTTCTGGACCTATGGTGTTATATGGTATTCTGCACCTATGGTGTTCTATGGTGTTCTGCACCTATGGTGTTCTATGGTGTTCTGCACCTATGGTGTTCTATGGTGTTCTGCACCTATGGTGTTCAATGGTGTAGACAAAATAAGGACAAAGAAGGACAGAAGAAAAATGAAAAGAAAGAGGACAACAAAGTGAAACAGTCAGCACTTCTATTGCAACTTCGTATTTCGTCGTCCTAACGTAGTCTACACTGCTATCTGCCCAGCAGCTAGCCAGCTAGCAAACGTCCACCGTCTACCGAATAGCAGCACTGTAGAAACTATTACACTCAACTGAACGACTTGATTAGTGTAGTGTTAGCGAGCTACATAGTTGTCTTTGCTGTCTTCGTATCCAAGATAATTGTGTAGTTTAGAGCGTGTAGTCTTAGAGTGATTATCTTAATTTACCGAGGGTAGCTAGCCAGCTATTTGTCGTCCTTAACGTAGGAGACACTGCTAGCTAGCCAACAGCTAGCCAACGTCTACTGAATAGAACTTCCGCACTCAACAACCCGGTCGCATTCCGCTTCGCTCCACAGGTAGTATCACAATTTCATTTCATTACAGCACAACGGTTTGATTTGTTTGATCGTAGCTAGCTACATAGCTAGCTACATAGCCATCTGTGTATCAAAGATAATTGTGTAGTCTAGAGCGATTTTCTAGGTTAGCTAGCCAGCTATTGTCGTTCTTTTAACGCAACGTAACGTAATCAACACTGCTAGCTAGCCAGCTAGCCCCGAATAGCAGCACTGTAGAAACTATTACACTCAACGGAACGACTTGATTAGTGTAGTGTCAACAACGCAGCCACTGCCAGCTAGCCTACAAAGTCAACAACGCAGCCACTGCCAGCTAGCATACTTCAGCAGTACTGTATCATTTTAATCATTTTAGTCAATAAGATTCTTGCTACGTAAGCTTAACTTTCTGAACATTCGAGACGTGTAGTCCACTTGTCATTCCAATCTCCTTGCATTAGCGTAGCCTCTTCTGTAGCCTGTCAACTATGTGTTTGTCTATCCCTGTTATCTCTCCTCTCTGCACAGACCATACAAACGCTCCACACCGCGTGGCCGCGGCCACCCTAATCTGGTGGTCCCAGTGCGCACGACCCATGTGGAGTTCCAGGTCTCCGGTAGCCTCTGGAACTGCCGATCTGCGGCCAACAAGGCAGAGTTCATCTCAGCCTATGCCTCCCTCCAGTCCCTCGACTTCTTGGCACTGACGGAAACATGGATCACCACAGATAACACTGCTACTCCTACTGCTCTCTCTTCGTCCGCCCACGTGTTCTCGCACACCCCGAGAGCTTCTGGTCAGCGGGGTGGTGGCACCGGATCCTCATCTCTCCCAAGTGGTCATTCTCTCTTTCTCCCCTTACCCATCTGTCTATCGCCTCCTTTGAATTTCATGCTGTCACAGTTACCAGCCCTTTCAAGCTTAACATCCTTATCATTTATCGCCCTCCAGGTCCCCTCGGAGAGTTCATCAATGAGCTTGATGTCTTGATAAGCTCCTTTCCTGAGGACGGCTCACCTCTCACAGTTCTGGGCGACTTTAACCTCCCCACGTCTACCTTTGACTCATTCCTCTCTGCCTCCTTCTTTCCACTCCTTTCCTCTTTTGACCTCACCCTCTCACCTTCCCCCCTACTCACAAGGCAGGCAATACGCTCGACCTCATCTTTACTAGATGCTGTTCTTCCACTAACCTCATTGCAACTCCCCTCCAAGTCTCCGACCACTACCTTGTATCCTTTTCCCTCTCGCTCTCATCCAACACTTCCCACACTGCCCCTACTCGGATGGTATCGCGCCGTCCCAACCTTCGCTCTCTCTCCCCCGCTTCTCTCTCCTCTTCCATCCTATCATCTCTTCCCTCTGCTCAAACCTTCTCCAACCTATCTCCTGATTCTGCCTCCTCAACCCTCCTCTCCTCCCTTTCTGCATCCTTTGACTCTCTATGTCCCCTATCCTCCAGGCCGGCTCGGTCCTCCCCTCCCGCTCCGTGGCTCGACGACTCATTGCGAGCTCACAGAACAGGGCTCCGGGCAGCCAGCGGAAATGGAGGAAAACTCGCCTCCTGCGGACCTGGCATCCTTTCGCTCCCTCCTCTCTACATTTTCCTCCTCTGTCTCTGCTGCTAAAGCCACTTTCTACCACTCTAAATTCCAAGCATCTGCCTCTAACCCTAGGAAGCTCTTTGCCACCTTCTCCTCCCTCCTGAATCCTCCTCCCCCTCCCCCCTCTCTGCAGATGACTTCGTCAACCATTTTGAAAAGAAGGTCGACGACATCCGATCCTCGTTTGCTAAGTCAAATGACACCGCTGGTTCTGCTCACACTGCCCTACCCTGTGCTCTGACCTCTTTCTCCCCTCTCTCTCCAGATGAAATCTTGCGTCTTGTGACGGCCGGCCGCCCAACAACCTGCCCGCTCGACCCTATCCCCTCCTCTCTTCTCCAGACCATTTCCGGAGACCTTCTCCCTTACCTCACCTCGCATCCGCTACAAGACCATGGTGCTTGCCTACGGAGCTGTGAGGGGAACGGCACCTCAGTACCTCCAGGCTCTGATCAGGCCCTACACCCAAACAAGGGCACTGCGTTCATCCACCTCTGGCCTGCTCGCCTCCCTACCACTGAGGAAGTACAGTTCCCGCTCAGCCCAGTCAAAACTGTTCGCTGCTCTGGCTCCCCAATGGTGGAACACACTCCCTCACGACGCCAGGACAGCGGAGTCAATCACCACCTTCCGGAGACACCTGAAACCCCACCTCTTTAAGGAATACCTAGGATAAGATAAAGTAATCCTTCTCACCCCCCTTAAAATATTTAGATGCACTATTGTAAAGTGGCTGTTCCACTGGATGTCATAAGGTGAATGCACCAATTTGTAAGTCGCTCTGGATAAGAGCGTCTGCTAAATGACTTAAATGTAATGTTAAATGTCCTGAGCTGGACCCAAGGAAAGAAATAATAAGTATACAAAAACACCCCTAAGCTAGACTAGCCTACTTTAACAACAGCTAACTAACTAACCAAAAATACAGTGGGTGGTCCGCCCAGTTCTAACTAGTGTATTTAACAAAGTCTACCTACGGGTAGTGTATGCCCATGGGCGACTTGTCTTGGTTTCCCCTTTTCCCACCAGCAATCAAACAAACACCATAACCAAAAACAATACTCACAGGTGATGACAAAAGAGAGGTTAATACACAACGAGAGAGTGAAACACAGAGACCTACAGACATGGCATTTACAGAGAGATTGAGCTCTAGAGCAAACAACTGATGGGGTTTTTAAACCAAGGGAAAGGAACTGTGATTGGGTAGGAAACAGGAGGAGGTGTGTCTTCTGATTGATGATTGGATTGGTGACTGATTGGAGAGTGATGATTTTCACCTGTGAGAGCAGAAGGAGAGAAAAGAAACACACACACACAGGATACTTGTATCCGTAACAGTGTTCTATGGTGTTCTGCATCTGTGGTATTCTATGGTGTTCTGCACCTGTGGTATTCTATGGTGTTCTGCACCTGTGGTATTCTATGGTGTTCTGCACCTGTGGTATTCTATGGTGTTCTGCACCTGTGTTCTGCACCTATGGTGTTCTGCACCTGTGGTATTCTATGGTGTTCTGCACCTGTGGTATTCTATGGTGTTCTGCACCTGTGGTATTCTATGGTGTTCTGCACCTGTGGTATTCTATGGTGTTCTGCACCTGTGGTATTCTATGGTGTTCTGCACCTGTGGTTCTATGGTGTTCTGCACCTATGGTGTTCTGCACCTATGGTGTTCTATGGTGTTCTGCACCTGTGGTATTCTATGGTGTTCTGCACCTGTGGTATACTATGGTGTTCTGCACCTGTGGTATTCTATGGTGTTCTGCACCTGTGGTATTCTATGGTGTTCTGCACCTGTGGTATTCTATGGTGTTCTGCACCTATGGTATTCTATGGTGTTCTGCACCTGTGGTATTCTATGGTGTTCTGCACCTGTGGTATTCTATGGTGTTCTGCACCTGTGGTATTCTATGGTGTTCTATGGTGTGCTGCACCTGTGGTATTCTATGGTGTTCTGCACCTGTGGTATTCTATGGTGTTCTGCACCTGTGGTATTCTATGGTGTTCTGCACCTGTGGTATTCTATGGTGTTCTATGGTGTTCTGCACCTGTGGTATTCTATGGTGTTCTGCACCTGTGGTATTCTATGGTGTTCTGCACCTGTGGTATTCTATGGTGTTCTGCACCTGTGGTATTCTATGGTGTTCTGCACCTATGGTGTTCTATGGTGTTCTGCACCTGTGGTATTCTATGGTGTTCTGCACCTGTGGTATTCTATGGTGTTCTGCACCTGTGGTATTCTATGGTGTTCTATGGTGTTCTGCACCTGTGGTATTCTATGGTGTTCTGCACCTGTTGTATTCTATGGTGTTCTATGGTGTTCTGCACCTGTGGTATTCTATGGTGTTCTGCACCTGTGGTATTCTATGGTGTTATGCACCTGTGGTATTCTATGGTGTTCTGCACCTGTGGTATTCTATGGTGTTCTGCACCTATGGTGTTCTATGGTGTTCTGCACCTGTGGTATTCTATGATGTTCTGCACCTGTGGTATTCTATGGTGTTCTGCACCTGTGGTATTCTATGGTGTTCTGCACCTGTGGTATTCTATGGTGTTCTATGGTGTTCTGCACCTGTGGTATTCTATGGTGTTCTGCACCTGTGGTATTCTATGGTGTTCTATGGTGTTCTGCACCTGTGGTATTCTATGGTGTTCTGCACCTGTTGTATTCTATGGTGTTCTGCACCTATGGTGTTCTATGGTGTTCTGCACCTGTGGTATTCTATGGTGTTCTGCACCTGTGGTATTCTATGGTGTTCTGCACCTGTGGTATTCTATGGTGTTCTGCACCTGTGGTATTCTATGGTGTTCTGCACCTATGGTGTTCTATGGTGTTCTGCACCTGTGGTATTCTATGGTGTTCTGCACCTGTGGTATTCTATGGTGTTCTGCACCTGTGGTATTCTATGGTGTTCTGCACCTATGGTGTTCTATGGTGTTCTGCACCTGTGGTATTCTATGGTGTTCTGCACCTATGGTGTTCTATGGTGTTCTGCACCTATGGTATTCTATGGTGTTCTGCACCCATGGTGTTCTATGGTGTTCTGCACCTATGGTGTTCTATGGTGTTCTGCACCCATGGTGTTCTATGGTGTTCTGCACCTATGGTGTTCTATGGTGTTCTGCACCTGTGGTATTCTATGGTGTTCTATGGTGTTCTGCACCTATGGTGTTCTATGGTGTTCTGCACCTGTGGTATTCTATGGTGTTCTATGGTGTTCTGCACCTGTGGTATTCTATGGTGTTCTGCACCTGTGGTATTCTATGGTGTTCTGCACCTGTGGTATTCTATGGTGTTCTGCACCTGTGGTATTCTATGGTGTTCTGCACCTGTGGTATTCTATGGTGTTCTGCACCTGTGGTATTCTATGGTGTTCTGCACCTGTGTTCTGTATTCTATGGTGTTCTATGGTGTGCTGCACCTGTGGTATTCTATGGTGTTCTGCACCTGTGGTATTCTATGGTGTTCTATGGTGTTCTGCACCTGTGGTATTCTATGGTGTTCTGCACCTGTGGTATTCTATGGTGTTCTATGGTGTTCTGCACCTGTGGTATTCTATGGTGTTCTGCACCTGTGGTATTCTATGGTGTTCTGCACCTGTGGTATTCTATGGTGTTCTGCACCTGTGGTATTCTATGGTGTTCTGCACCTATGGTGTTCTATGATGTTCTGCACCTGTGGTATTCTATGATGTTCTGCACCTGTGGTATTCTATGGTGTTCTGCACCTGTGGTATTCTATGGTGTTCTGCACCTGTGGTATTCTATGGTGTTCTATGGTGTGCTGCACCTGTGGTATTCTATGGTGTTCTGCACCTGTGGTATTCTATGGTGTTCTATGGTGTTCTGCACCTGTGGTATTCTATGGTGTTCTGCACCTGTGGTATTCTATGGTGTTCTATGGTGTTCTGCACCTGTGGTGTTCTATGGTGTTCTGCACCTATGGTGTTCTATGGTGTTCTGCACCTGTGGTATTCTATGGTGTTCTATGGTTTTCTGCACCTGTGGTATTCTATGGTGTTCTGCACCTATGGTGTTCTATGGTGTTCTGCACCTGTGGTATTCTATGGTGTTCTGCACCTGTGGTATTCTATGGTGTTCTGCACCTGTGGTATTCTATGGTGTTCTATGGTGTTCTGCACCTGTGGTATTCTATGGTGTTCTGCACCTGTGGTATTCTATGGTGTTCTATGGTGTTCTGCACCTGTGGTATTCTATGGTGTTCTGCACCTGTGGTATTCTATGGTGTTATGCACCTGTGGTATTCTATGGTGTTCTGCACCTGTGGTATTCTATGGTGTTCTGCACCTATGGTGTTCTATGGTGTTCTGCACCTGTGGTATTCTATGGTGTTCTGCACCTGTGGTATTCTATGGTGTTCTGCACCTGTGGTATTCTATGGTGTTCTGCACCTGTGGTATTCTATGGTGTTCTGCACCTGTGGTATTCTATGGTGTTCTGCACCTGTGGTATTCTATGGTGTTCTATGGTGTTCTGCACCTGTGGTATTCTATGGTGTTCTGCACCTGTTGTATTCTATGGTGTTCTGCACCTATGGTGTTCTATGGTGTTCTGCACCTGTGGTATTCTATGGTGTTCTGCACCTGTGGTATTCTATGGTGTTCTGCACCTGTGGTATTCTATGGTGTTCTGCACCTGTGGTATTCTATGGTGTTCTGCACCTATGGTGTTCTATGGTGTTCTGCACCTGTGGTATTCTATGGTGTTCTGCACCTGTGGTATTCTATGGTGTTCTGCACCTGTGGTATTCTATGGTGTTCTGCACCTATGGTGTTCTATGGTGTTCTGCACCTGTGGTATTCTATGGTGTTCTGCACCTATGGTGTTCTATGGTGTTCTGCACCTATGGTATTCTATGGTGTTCTGCACCCATGGTGTTCTATGGTGTTCTG
This sequence comes from Oncorhynchus keta, assembly GCF_023373465.1. Classification (NCBI taxonomy): domain Eukaryota; kingdom Metazoa; phylum Chordata; class Actinopteri; order Salmoniformes; family Salmonidae; genus Oncorhynchus; species Oncorhynchus keta. The sequence continues at coordinate 25,237,006 of NC_068456.1, forward strand.
CACCTATGGTGTCCTATGGTGTTCTGCACCCATGGTGTTCTATGGTGTTCTGCACCTATGGTGTTCTATGGTGTTCTGCACCTGTGGTATTCTATGGTGTTCTATGGTGTTCTGCACCTATGGTGTTCTATGGTGTTCTGCACCTATGGTGTTCTATGGTGTTCTGCACCTGTGGTATTCTATGGTGTTCTATGGTGTTCTGCACCTGTGGTATTCTATGGTGTTCTGCACCTGTGGTATTCTATGGTGTTCTGCACCTGTGGTATTCTATGGTGTTCTGCACCTGTGGTATTCTATGGTGTTCTGCACCTGTGGTATTCTATGGTGTTCTGCACCCATGGTGTTCTATGGTGTTCTGCACCTATGGTGTTCTATGGTGTTCTGCACCCATGGTGTTCTATGGTGTTCTGCACCTATGGTGTGTCTGTATCTGTCTCTGTAGCTCTGTTTTCTTTTGCTCTGTCTCTGTAGCTCTGTCTCTATTCACAATCCATTCAGGATTATCTGTAGTCATGGTAGAATCCACATGAAGGTAAAGGTGTTTAAAAAACATATTATGTTTTTATATACAATTTATGTACACACAGGTCTGTGAGAGCCAGAAATCTTGCTTGTTTGTAGGTGACCAAATACTTATTTTCCACCATAATTTGCAAATAAATTCATAAAAAATCCTATAATGTGATTTTCTGGATTTTTTAAATAATGTTGTCTGTCATAGTTGAAGTGTACCTATGATGAAAATTACAGGCCTCTCTCATCTTTTTAAGTGGGAGAACTTGCACAATTGGTGGCTGACTAAATACTTGTTTGCCCCACTGTAAGTGAATTTGTCCCAATACTTTTGATCTTTTGGTAAAATGAGGGTGACTGTACAAAAAGTGCTGTAATTTCAAAACTGTTCACCTGATATGGATGTAAACACCCTCAACTTAAAGCTGACAGTCTGCAATTTAACCTCGTATTCAAAAAAACAAATGTCTCACTGTCCCAATACTTTTGGAGTTCACTGTACATCTCTCTCACTTTCTCAACGTTAATCCTTCTCTCTCCTTCTCTTTCTTTACCCCTCTGTTTATGTCTCTATCTGTCCCTCTCTCCTTCTCGCTTTCTCTCTCTAGTCCACTTTTTACTGTCAGAACTCACTGTTTTTATTTCTCTTCATTAGTCCTGTGATCTGTCTACGGAAGGTTCTGTGTAGGAACTGTGAGTAGGAGTACAGGACGGGAAACTGTTACTGCATCGAGGCTTTCCAGTCTGTCTCGGGAGTGTATGAAAACCTGTCTGTGTAAGGTAATGGGGACTGTGTGTGTGTGTGTGTGTGTGTGTGTGTGTGTGTGTGTGTGTGTGTGTGTGTGTGTGTGTGTGTGTGTGTGTGTGTGTGTGTGTGTGTGTGTGTGTGTGTGTGTGTGTGTGTGTGTGTGTGTGTGTGTGTGTGTGTGTGTGTGCGTGTGCGTGATGAGTCACAGCCCTGCCCGCTGTGGTGTGGTTTTCAGGATGTAGCTGACTGCATGACCAACTGGTTTGGTAGTGAAACTCCCTCCCCTGTTGACACACACACACACACACACACACACACACACACACACACACACACACACACACACACACACACACACACACACACACACACACACACACACACACACACACACACACACACACACACACACACACACACACACAGTCTGTTCCATCTAAACACTCTGACCCTTATCTATGCACACAAGGGTCAGAGGCAGGGACATACACAAACATTATCTGCTGCACAGACACACACATATATCTTTAAGTTATTTTTGATAATTTGCAAACCCCATATTATTATGCACAAAGTCCCCACTCTCGGCTGTCTTGTTTGTTGTTGATGCTAAAACCCATAAGAACTGGATCAGAGCACTGTCCTCTAATGACTCTAGTGTCACGGTCCTCAAATGGTCCCTACCTAACTGACACAAGATGTTTTTACTACATTCATCCCCTAGTGTTTGTGTTCTCAAGTGGCCACTGGAATGCATGGCTTTGTGTACCAAATGGCACCCTATTCCCTACATTGTGCACTACATTTGACCAGAGTACCATGGGTCCTGGTCAAAAGTAGTGCACTCAAAAGGGAATAGGGTGCCATTTGGGACTGAGCCTGAACCTCTGGTCATCTGTGGTCTCAGACCTCCGTGACAGGCGTGGTGTTTTAGACAGACACTAACAATGTCCTCCCACTGTGTTGATCGACACCAGCATTGCCCCAAAAAATTAATTAAGAACTAACACCTCACACTTTTTTTCACCCCTACTAGCACTGAATTTGCTGATAGCTACTTTATTGAGGGAAAATGAATTTATGTTAACCATGTGACCTGAAGAGGAAAATAACTCTGGTCCCCAGTTCTATCACATGACCAGGGAAAAATCCTGGTCCTACTTTTAAACACCTTTTTATATGGTTGTGGTTCTTCACTCGTTGGCTGTGGAGAACAAAGAGTTTTCTGACCATGTGACCAGACAAGGAATAACTCCAAGCCCTTGTTCTGTATAATAGCTGGTCTGGTACCACAGGCTATGTCCCTGCCTCACCCCCCGCTCTGCTGGTGTTTTGAGTTGATCTGAAATGTGGTCAGAGCGTAACCAATCCAGCTCAGGCTGTCTTTACTGTAAACACTGTATCATGTGCATCTGCTGGCCCAGATACAGAGACAGAGATACAGAGACAGAGCTACAACAATGGTGACAGAGCTAGAGAGACAGAGCTACAACGATGGAGACAGAGCTAGAGAGACAGAGATACAACGATGGAGACAGAGCTAGAGAGACAGAGCTACAACGATGGAGACAGAGCTAGAGAGACAGAGCTACAAAGATGGAGACAGAGCTAGAGAGACAGAGCAAGAGAGACAGAGCTAGAGAGACAGAGCAAGAGAGACAGAGCAAGAGAGACAGAGCAAGAGAGACAGAGCTAGAGAGACAGCGATAGAGAGACAGAGACTGGAGCGACAAAGAGCAACAGAGACAGAGCTAGAAAGAGAGAAATAGACATAGCTACAAAGACAGAGACACATACAGAGCTACAGAGACAGAGCTACAGAGACAGATACAGAGCTGCAGAGAAAGATACAGAACTCTAGAGACAGATACAGAACTCCAGAGACAGATACAGAACTCCAGAGACAGATACAGAACTCCAGAGACAGAGACAGATACAGAGCTACAGAGACAGAGTTGCAGAGACAGATACAGAGCTACAGAGACAGATACAGAGCTGCAGAGAAAGATACAGAACTCCAGAGACAGATACAGAACTCCAGAGACAGATACAGAACTCCAGAGACAGAGACAGATACAGAGCAACAGAGACAGAGTTGCAGAGACAGATACAGAACTACAGAGACAGATACAGAGCTGCAGAGAAAGATACAGAACTCCAGAGACAGATACAGAACTCCAGAGACAGATACAGAACTCCAGAGACAGATACAGAACTCCAGAGACAGATACAGAACTCCAGAGACAGAGACAGAGACAGAGACAGAGCTACAGAGACAGAGTTGCAGAGACAGATACAGAGCTACAGAGACAGATACAGAGCTACAGAGACAGATACAGAGCTACAGAGACAGATACAGCGCTCCAGAGACAGATATAGCGCTCCAGAGACAGATACAGCGCTCCAGAGACAGATACAGCGCTCCAGAGACAGATACAGATACAGAGCTCCAGAGACAGATACAGATACAGAGCTCCAGAGACAGATACAGATACAGAGCTCCAGAGACAGTTACAGAGCTCCAGAGACAGATACAGATACAGCGCTCCAGAGACAGATACAGAGCTCCAGAGACAGATACAGAGCTCCAGAGACAGATACAGAGCACCAGAGACAGATACAGTGCTCCAGAGACAGATACAGATACAGAGCTCCAGAGACAGATACAGATACAGAGCTCCAGAGACAGATACAGATACAGAGCTCCAGAGACAGATACAGATACAGAGCTCCAGAGACAGATACAGATACAGCGCTCCAGAGACAGATACAGAGCTCCAGAGACAGATACAGATACAGAGCTCCAGAGACAGATACAGAGCTCCAGAGACAGATACAGCGCTCCAGAGACAGATACAGAGTTCCAGATACAGATACAGAGTTCCAGAGACAGATACAGATACAGAGCTCCAAAGACAGATACAGATACAGCGCTCCAGAGACAGTTACAGAGCTCCAGAGACAGATACAGATACAGCGCTCCAGAGACAGATACAGAGCTCCAGAGACAGATACATCGCTCCAGAGACAGATACAGAGCTCCAGAGACAGATACAGATACAGAGCTCCAGAGACAGATACAGAGCTCCAGAGACAGAGTTGCAGAGACAGATACAGAGCTACAGAGACAGATACAGAGCTACAGAGACAGATACAGAGCTACAGAGACAGATACAGCGCTCCAGAGACAGATATAGCGCTCCAGAGACAGATACAGAGCACCAGAGACAGATACAGAGCACCAGAGACAGATACAGCGCTCCAGAGACAGATACAGCGCTCCAGAGAACAGATACAGCGCTCCAGAGACAGATACAGATACAGAGCTCCAGAGACAGATACAGATACAGAGCTCCAGAGACAGATACAGATACAGAGCTCCAGAGACAGATACAGAGCTCCAGAGACAGATACAGATACAGAGCTCCAGAGACAGATACAGAGCACCAGAGACAGATACAGTGCTCCAGAGACAGATACAGATACAGAGCTCCAGAGACAGATACAGATACAGAGCTCCAGAGACAGATACAGATACAGAGCTCCAGAGACAGATACAGATACAGAGCTCCAGAGACAGATACAGATACAGCGCTCCAGAGACAGATACAGAGCTCCAGAGACAGATACAGATACAGAGCTCCAGAGACAGATACAGAGCTCCAGAGACAGATACAGCGCTCCAGAGACAGATACAGAGTTCCAGATACAGATACAGAGTTCCAGAGACAGATACAGATACAGAGCTCCAAAGACAGATACAGATACAGCGCTCCAGAGACAGTTACAGAGCTCCAGAGACAGATACAGATACAGCGCTCCAGAGACAGATACAGAGCTCCAGAGACAGATACAACGCTCCAGAGACAGATACATCGCTCCAGAGACAGATACAGATACAGAGCTCCAGAGACAGATACAGAGCTCCAGAGACAGATACAGAGCTCCAGAGACAGATACAGAGCTCCAGAGACAGATACAGCGCTCCAGAGACAGATACAGCTCCAGAGACAGATACAGAGCTCCAGAGACAGATACAGAGCTCCAGAGACAGATACAGCGCTCCAGAGACAGATACAGCGCTCCAGAGACAGATACAGATACAGAGCTCCAGAGACAGATACAGATAAAGAGCTCCAGAGACAGATACAGATACAGAGCTCTAGAGACAGATACAGATACAGAGATCTAGAGACAGATACAGAGATCTAGAGACAGAGACAGATACAGATACAGCGCTCCAGAGACAGAGACAGATACAGCACTCCAGAGACAGATACAGATACAGAGCTCCAGAGACAGATACAGAGCTACAGAGCTGGATACAGAGCTCCAGATACAGAGCTCCAGAGACAGATACAGAGCTACAGAGCTGGATACAGAGCTCCAGATACAAAGCTCCAGAGACAGATACATATACAGCTCTCCAGAGACGATACAGTTACAGAGTTCCAGAGACAGATACAGCGCTCCAGAGACAGATACAGATACAGCAGCTCCAGAGACAGATACAGATACAGCACTCCAGAGACAGATACAGATACAGAGCTCCAGAGACAGAGCTACAGAGCTGGATACAGAGACAGATACAGAGCTCCAGAGACAGATACAGAGCTACAGAGACAGATACAGAGCTACAGAGACAGATACAGCGCTCCAGAGACAGATATAGCGCTCCAGAGACAGATACAGAGTTCCAGATACAGATACAGAGTTCCAGAGACAGAGACAGATACAGCGCTCCAGAGACAGATACAGATACAGAGCTCCAGAGACAGATACAGATACAGAGCTCCAGAGACAGATACAGAGCTACAGAGACAGATACAGAGCTACAGAGACAGATACAGCGCTCCAGAGACAGATATAGCGCTCCAGAGACAGATACAGAGTTCCAGATACAGATACAGAGTTCCAGATACAGATACAGAGTTCCAGAGACAGAGACAGATACAGCGCTCCAGAGACAGATACAGATACAGAGCTCCAGAGACAGATACAGATACAGAGCTCCAGAGACAGATACAGATACAGAGCTCCAGAGACAGTTACAGAGCTCCAGAGACAGATACAGATACAGCGCTCCAGAGACAGATACAGAGCTCCAGAGACAGATACAGATACAGAGCTCCAGAGACAGATACAGAGCACCAGAGACAGATACAGTGCTCCAGAGACAGATACAGATACAGAGCTCCAGAGACAGATACAGATACAGAGCTCCAGAGACAGATACAGATACAGAGCTCCAGAGACAGATACAGATACAGAGCTCCAGAGACAGATACAGATACAGAGCTCCAGAGACAGATACAGATACAGAGCTCCAGAGACAGATACAGATACAGCGCTCCAGAGACAGATACAGAGCTCCAGAGACAGATACAGATACAGAGCTCCAGAGACAGATACAGAGCTCCAGAGACAGATACAGCGCTCCAGAGACAGATACAGAGTTCCAGATACAGATACAGAGTTCCAGAGACAGATACAGATACAGAGCTCCAAAGACAGATACAGATACAGCGCTCCAGAGACAGTTACAGAGCTCCAGAGACAGATACAGATACAGCGCTCCAGAGACAGATACAGAGCTCCAGAGACAGATACATCGCTCCAGAGACAGATACAGATACAGAGCTCCAGAGACAGATACAGAGCTCCAGAGACAGATACAGAGCTCCAGAGACAGATACAGAGCTCCAGAGACAGATACAGCGCTCCAGAGACAGATACAGCGCTCCAGAGACAGATACAGAGCTCCAGAGACAGATACAGCGCTCCAGAGACAGATACAGCGCTCCAGAGACAGATACAGCGCTCCAGAGACAGATACAGATACAGAGCTCCAGAGACAGATACAGATAAAGAGCTCCAGAGACAGATACAGATACAGAGCTCTAGAGACAGATACAGATACAGAGATCTAGAGACAGATACAGATACAGAGATCTAGAGACAGAGACAGATACAGATACAGCGCTCCAGAGACAGAGACAGATACAGCACTCCAGAGACAGATACAGATACAGAGCTCCAGAGACAGATACAGAGCTACAGAGCTGGATACAGAGCTCCAGATACAGAGCTCCAGAGACAGATACAGAGCTACAGAGCTGGATACAGAGCTCCAGATACAAAGCTCCAGAGACAGATACATATACAGCTCTCCAGAGACAGATACAGTTACAGAGTTCCAGAGACAGATACAGCGCTCCAGAGACAGAGACAGATACAGCACTCCAGAGACAGATACAGATACAGAGCTCCAGAGACAGATACAGATACAGAGCTCCAGAGACAGATACAGAGCTACAGAGCTGGATACAGAGCTCCAGATACAGAGCTCCAGAGACAGATACAGAGCTACAGAGCTGGATACAGAGCTCCAGATACAAAGCTCCAGAGACAGATACATATACAGCTCTCCAGAGACAGATACAGTTACAGAGTTCCAGAGACAGATACAGCGCTCCAGAGACAGATACAGAGTTCCAGATACAGATACAGAGTTCCAGAGACAGATACAGATACAGAGCTCCAGAGACAGATACATATACAGCTCTCCAGAGACAGATACAGTTACAGAGCTCCAGAGACAGTTACAGAGTTCCAGAGACAGATACAGCGCTCCAGAGACAGATACAGAGCACCAGAGACAGATACAGCGCTCCAGAGACAGATACAGCGCTCCAGAGACAGATACAGCGCTCCAGAGACAGATACAGTGCTCCAGAGACAGATACAGAGCTCCAGAGACAGATACAGATACAGAGCTCCAGAGACAGATACAGCGCTCCAGAGACAGCTACAGAGCTCCAGAGACAGATACAGATACAGATACAGCGCTCCAGAGACAGATACAGAGCTCCAGAGACAGATACAGCGCTCCAGAGGCAGTTACAGAGCTCCAGAGACAGATACAGATAAAGAGCTCCAGAGACAGATACAGAGTTCCAGAGACAGATACAGCGCTCCAGAGACAGATACAGATACAGAGCTCCAGAGACAGATACAGATACAGAGATCTAGAGACAGATACAGATACAGCGCTCCAGAGACAGATACAGATACAGCGCTCCAGAGACAGATACAGAGCTACAGAGCTGGATACAGAGCTCCAGATACAAAGCTCCAGATACAGATACAGCGCTCCAGAGACAGATACAGAGTTCCAGAGACAGATACAGCGCTCCAGAGACAGATACATATACAGCTCTCCAGAGACCGATACAGTTCCAGAGTTCCAGAGACAGATACAGATACAGAGCTCCAGAGACAGATACATATACAGCTCTCCAGAGACCGATACAGTTACAGAGCTCCAGAGACAGTTACAGAGTTCCAGAGACAGATACAGCGCTCCAGAGACAGTTACAGAGCTCCAGAGACAGATACAGCGCTCCAGAGACAGATACAGTTACAGAGCTCCAGAGACAGTTACAGAGTTCCAGAGACAGATACAGATACAGAGCTCCAGAGACAGATACAGAGCTCCAGAGACAGATACAGATACAGAGCTCCAGAGACAGATACAGATACAGCGCTCCAGAGACAGATACAGATACAGAGCTCCAGAGACAGATACAGATACAGAGCTCCAGAGACAGATACAGATACAGAGCTCCAGAGACAGATACAGATACAGAGCTCCAGAGACAGATACAGATACAGAGCTCCAGAGACAGATACAGATACAGAGCTCCAGAGACGGATTCAGAGCTACTGATACATAGCTACAGAGACAGAGCTACAGAGACAGATACAGAGCTACAGAGACAGATACAGACACAGATACAGAGCTACAGAGACAGTTACAGTCTACTGGATGGATAGTAGAAGGAGGATCAGTCTACTGCATGGATAGTAGAAGGAGGATCAGTCTACTGCATGGATAGTAGAAGGAGGATCAGTCTACTGCATGGATAGTAGAAGGAGGATCAGTCTACTGGATGGATAGTAGAAGCAGGATCAGTCTACTGGATGGATAGTAGAAGGAGGATCAGTCTACTGGATGGAGCATTGACAGATATCTGGTGACGCTCTGGTCAGGAGAGGAGAGGAGTATTCACAAAGCATCTCAAATTAGGAATGCTGATATTTGCTCAGTTTGGCCTTTTAGATTTCAATGATAACATTGACAGGGAAGACAGGATCCTGAATCAGCACTCCTACTCTGAGATGTTTGATATGGCCCCATGAATCTCCAGCCTCCCTCGCAGTAAAAATGGGCATTGCAAGTAACAGATTACAATGAACACATTTCTTTAGAAATTTCTGACAGTCTCTGCTTGCTTAGTTAGAACATCCCATAGTTTGATCATCTTGAAGGGAACTGTCCAAATAACGTGTTACTATGACATTGTTGTCATCATGATAGCTTTGTAAATGCATTGGAGCATCGTCTTATAATGTGTATGGATTGTGTGCTGGTCTAAGAGCCAGGCCATGTCACTGTTTCCAGCTTCTCCCTCTCCTTCTTCCTCTCTCTCTCTCTCTCTCCCTCTCTGTCACAGGGGGAGATGTTGTGTTGACACTGGTTAGGTCATGTTGTTGTTGGACGGTAACAGCCTATCATAGTTAGCTGCTGGACAGTGAAAAGCCTATCATAGTGAGGCCTTGGCTGCTCCTCCTCAATGACGCGAGGTGCTGGCGAAAGGTTTAGACTGTACCAGATGCTGATGATTAGGCTTCAGATTACTCACACGAGATGAACAGACAGACGGGAGCAAGGATACACATCCTATACCTCTCTCAACCCCCCTATACTCCTCCACATACACACACGTGCACGCACAAACGCATGCATGGACATGGGCACCCACGCACACACACACCTCCCCACCACCCTACACCTCTCTCTACCACCCTACACACCTCTCCACCACCCTACACACCTCTCCACCACCCTACACCTCTCTACCACCCTACACACCTCTCCACCACCCTACACACCTCTCCACCACCCTACACACCTCCCTACCACCCTACACACCTCCCTACCACCCTACACACCTCTCCACCTCTCTACCACCCTATACACCTCTCCACCTTTCTACCACCCTACATACCTCTCCACCTCTCTACCACCCTATACACCTCTCCACCTTTCTACCACCCTATATACCTCTCCACCTCTCTACCACCCGACACACCTCTCCACCTCTCTACCACCCTATACACCTCTCCACCTCTCTACCACCCTATATCCCTCTCTACCACCCTATACACCTCTCTACCACCCTACACACCTCTCTACCACCCTACACATCTCTCCACCACCCTACACACCTCTCTACCACCCTACACACCTCTCCACCACCCTACACACCTCTCTACCACCCTACACACCTCCCCACCACCCTACATACCTCTCTACCACCCTACACACCACTCTACCACCCTACACACCTCTCCACCACCCTACACACCTCTCTACCACCCTACACATCTCTCCACCGCTCTACCACCCTATACATCTCTCCACCTCTCTACCACCCTATACATCTCTCCACCTCTCTACCACCCTACACACCTCTCCACCTCTCTACCACCCTATACATCTCTCCACCTCTCTACCACCCTATACATCTCTCCACCTCTCTACCACCCTATACACCTCTCCACCTCTCTACCACCCTATACACCTCTCTACCTCTCTACCACCCTATACACCTCTCCACCTCTCTACCACCCTATACACCTCTCCACCTCTCTACCACCCTATACACCTCTCCACCTCTCTACCACCCTATACATCTCTCCACCTCTCTACCACCCTATACATCTCTCCACCTCTCTACCACCCTATACACCTCCACCTCCACCACCCTACACACCTCTCAACCTCTCTACCACCCTATACATCTCTCCACCTCTCTACCACCCTATACATCTCTCCACCTCTCTACCACCCTATACACCTCTCCACCTCTCTACCACCCTATACACCTCTCCACCTCTCTACCACCCTATACATCTCTCCACCTCCCTACCACCCTACACACCTCTCCACCTCTCTACCACCCTATACATCTCTCCACCTCTCTACCACCCTATACATCTCTCCACCTCTCTACCACCCTATACATCTCTCCACCTCTCTACCACCCTATACACCTCTCCACCTCTCTACCACCCTATACACCTCTCCACCTCTCTACCACCCTATACATCTCTCCACCTCCCTACCACCCTACACACCTCTCCACCTCTCTACCACCCTATACACCTCTCCACCTCTCTACCACCCTATACACCTCTCCACCTCTCTACCACCCTATACATCTCTCCACCTCCCTACCACCCTACACACCTCTCCACCACCCTACACACCTCTCCACCTCTCCACCACCCTATACACCTCTCCACCTCTCTACCACCCTATACACCTCTCCACCTCTCTACCACCCTATACATCTCTCCACCTCTCTACCACCCTATACATCTCTCCACCTCTCTACCACCCTATATACCTCTCTGCCATCCTACACACCTCTCCACCACCCTACACACCTCTCCACCTCTCCACCACCCTATACACCTCTCCACCTCTCTACCACCCTATACACCTCTCCACCTCTCTACCACCCTATACATCTCTCCACCTCTCTACCACCCTATACATCTCTCCACCTCTCCACCTCTCTACCACCCTATATACCTCTCCACCACCCTACACCCCTCTCCACCACCCTACACATTTCTCCGCCATCCTACACACCACCCTATCCACCACCCTGATTAGTTGAGGTGTGATAGTGCTGGACTGGAACAAAAAAGTGCATTCTTATGAGAGCAGTGAGTATTTTATTAGGCTACAGTAGGTTTTAGTTCAAGGTGATTTGAGTATGATGGGTGGGGTTCAGATTCTAACGTGACATAAGCCAAACGCATCAACTGTCAGCCACTGGGAGTTTAGCCAACACCAGTCAAGCCCCCTAATTGGTTAGTTTTGGCAGGACGTATGCACGTGTGGTGATTTATCCCCGTTATGGCATCAATCGTTCTTTTATATGCCACACTAGGGGAAGAAAATGTCACTTTTACTCCTTGTTGCTGTTGTAGTGGCCAGGCCTAGATGAGCCACTGCCAGTATGGGTCTGTGTCCCAAATGGCACCCCATTCCCTACATAGTGCACTACAGAGCCATATGGACTCTGGTCAAAGGTAGTGCACTATATAGAGAATAGGGTGCCATTTGGGACGCAAGCAGTATATTCTCGGGTACGATGAGTAAGAGCCCCTCCCAGGGATATTGGCCTCTCGCGAGCCTTATTTCATTGCTGACGGAGTGGGTGTGTTGTGTGTGTTTAACAGAGTGCATGTTTAAGGCCGAAATGCCTTCTCCTCACTCAGTATCAGTTTCTCAATTCATTCAGTGTTACAATATTTATAGGAACATACTGTATGACATGCACACACCACCCAAAATAACAAATCAATATTTATAGGAAAATATTGTATGACATGCACACACCACCCAAAATAACAAATCAATATTTATAGGAAAATACTGTATGACATGCACACACCACCCAAAATAACAAATCAATATTTATAGGAACATACTGTATGACATGCACACACCACCCAAAATAACAAATCAATATTTATAGGAAAATACTGTATGACATGCACACACCACCCAAAATAACAAATCAATATGCATAGGAATATACTGTATGACATGCACACACCACCCAAAATAACAAATCAATATTTTTAGGAACATACTGTATGACATGCACACACCACCCAAAATAACAAATCAATATTTTTATAGGAACAAAATAACAAATCAATATTTATAGGAACATGCACACACCACCCAAAATAACAAATCAATATGCATAGGAACATACTGTATGACATGCACACACCACCCAAAATAACAAATCAATATGCATAGCACACACCACCCAAAATAACAAATCAATATTTATAGGAATATACTGTATGACATGCACACACCACCCAAAATAACAAATCAATATTTTAGGAACATACTGTGACATGCACACACCACATGCACACACCACCCAAAATAACAAATCAATATTTATAGGAACATACTGTATGACATGCACACACCACCCAAAATAACAAATCAATATTTATAGGAACATACTGTATGACATGCACACACCACCCAAAATAACAAATCAATATTTATAGGAAAATATTGTATGACATGCACACACCACCCAAAATAACAAATCAATATTTATAGGAAAATACTGTATGACATGCACACACCACCCAAAATAACAAATCAATATTTATAGGAAAATACTGTATGACATGCACACACCACCCAAAATAACAAATCAATATTTATAGGAAAATACTGTATGACATGCACACACCACCCAAAATAACAAATCAATATTTATAGGAACATACTGTATGACATGCACACACCACCCAAAATAACAAATCAATATTTATACTGTATGACATGCACACACCACCCAAAATAACAAATCAATATTTATAGGAAAATACTGTATGACATGCACACACCACCCAAAATAACAAATCAATATTTATAGGAACATACTGTATGACATGCACACACCACCCAAAATAACAAATCAATATTTATAGGAACATACTGTATGACATGCACACACCACCCAAAATAACAAATCAATATTTATAGGAAAATACTGTATGACATGCACACACCACCCAAAATAACAAATCAATATTTATAGGAAAATACTGTATGACATGCACACACCACCCAAAATAACAAATCAATATTTATAGGAAAATACTGTATGACATGCACACACCACCCAAAATAACAAATCAATATGCATAGGAACATACTGTATGACATGCACACACCACCCAAAATAACAAATCAATATTTATAGGAACATACTGTATGACATGCACACACCACCCAAAATAACAAATCAATATTTATAGGAAAATACTGTATGACATGCACACACCACCCAAAATAACAAATCAATATTTATAGGAAAATACTGTATGACATGCACACACCACCCAAAATAACAAATCAATATTTATAGGAACATACTGTATGACATGCACACACCACCCAAAATAACAAATCAATATGCATAGGAACATACTGTATGACATGCACACACCACCCAAAATAACAAATCAATATTTATAGGAACATACTGTATGACATGCACACACCACCCAAAATAACAAATCAATATGCATAGGAACATACTGTATGACATGCACACACCACCCAAAATAACAAATCAATATTTATAGGAACATACTGTATGACATGCACACACCACCCAAAATAACAAATCAATATTTATAGGAAAATACTGTATGACATGCACACACCACCCAAAATAACAAATCAGGAAAGACAAAGGGTAGCATGGGTAAAGTTCACTTTTTGCATCAGTCTTTGTTGTCTCTTTTGGGTTCTCTGTTTCAGGGACCTTCTGTATACTGACTTTAGCCCAATTTATATAGCTTAAACTACCATCTAAACCTCTCTGTCTTGTAATCCCAGGCAAGGCCTAAAGGCGAGGGTCTAACGCCGTACCAGGGGAAGAAGAGGTGTTTTGGTGAGTACAAATGTCCCAAGTGTAAGAGGAAGTGGATGAGTGGCAACTCCTGGGCCAACATGGGACAAGAATGTATCAAGTGCCACATCAACGTCTACCCACACAAGCAGGTAGGACAACATGTGTCTGTGCGTGTGTGTGCGTGTGTGTTTGTGTGTGTGTGTGCATGTTTCTGTGTCTGCATTTTTGTGGGTGTGTGTGTGCGCTCGTGAGATCTGTGTATGTGTGTGTATGTGCGTGTGTGTTTGTGATAGAATTCCAAAATTGTGTAGTTGGTCCGCACTCCAAAAAAAGATTCAAGGTTTCTTTTTAATATTTATTTCATTCAGGGGTAGGTTGATAGACGATCTTGTATGTTGTGACGAAATACGCAGTGTGTTCTTAATCATTATTACAACACTCAGAATATGGTTTTGATGCTACGCCACCTCAACCTCTGTAGTCAGGGTTTGGAAGGGAGAGCATGTAAATTGAGGCAGTGGGCTCTGGTCAAAAGTAGTGCACGATATAGGGAGTGGGTGCTATTTGGGACACAATTGTCGCTGCTTACAGTTTCTAGGCTGTTCCCAACATGCCTGATTTAAAATAGAGTAAAATAAAGAGTGTTTCAGAGTGCGAGTGCTGATCTAGGATCAGTTTGCATTTTAGATCACAATGATTAAGATTATTTGGACAGGGGGGACCTGATCCTAGATTGGCAATCCTACAGTACTCTGAGACACTTTGTGAATATGGGCCCAGAGCTCTGTCACTTGTAAATTATTAATCTCAACAGGAATACATTCCAAGAAATGGTTTAACTATTCTCAACAAAAATATAAATCCAACATGTAAAGTGTTGGTCACATGTTTCATGAGCTGAAATAAAACATTGCATACATCATTCTATTCTGGCGGTACAGCGTATAACCAGCCGGCTGTATGGTGATAATGTCGTCGTTCAGCCTCGAGTCCGTGAAGCATAAAATATTACACTTTTTAATGTCGCGTTGGTAGTTTAATCGCCTGCATGGATCATCAATTTTATTCTCCAAAGATTACACGTTTGCTAGCAGAATGGAAGGAAGTGGGGGTTTATTCGATCTCCTATGAATTCTCAGAAGGCAGCCCACCCTCTGGACCCTTTTTCTCTGCCTTCTCTTCACGCAAATCATGGGGATCTGGGCCTGTTCCTGGGAAAGCAGTCAGACTAGTCAGACTCGTTAATGCAACAAAAAAGATTCTGCCAGTCCGTGGTGAGTAATCACAGTCCTGATTTCCAGAAGTTATTTTCGGTCATAAGAGATGGTTGGCAACATTATGTACAAAATAAGTTGAAAAAACGATATATAAACGAACGGAAAAAACACAATCGTTTGGGGGCACTTAAAACGTCTGCCTTCCTCTTCTGATATTAAAGGGCAACCTGGGATTGCATTTCTCCAGCCCCATCCCACCAAGTGGCGAGGTGACCACTTTGTTCTCAAATCGACCTCTAGTCCCTACCCACAATTCTTGAACTTTTTGAGATCTGAGAGGGTTGGATAGCCCTGGTCAAAAGCAGTGCACTATATAGGGGATAGGATGTAATTTGGGATGATGACATAGTATAACTACCTAATCCTCTTTGATCTATGCAAGTGCATAGGCCATAGGGGCTAGGGGATAAGGCTTAGGGGCTAGGGGATAAGGCTTAGGGGCTAGGGGATAAGGCTTAGGGGCTAGGGGATAAGGCTTAGGGGCTAGGGGATAAGGCTTAGGGGCTAGGGGATAAGACTTAGGGGCTAGGGGATAAGGCTTAGGGGCTAGGGGATAAGGCTTAGGGGCTAGGGGATAAGGCTTAGGGGCTAGGGGATAAGGCTTAGGGGCTAGGGGATAAGGCTTAGGGGCTAGGGCATAAGGCTTAGGGGCTAGGGCATAAGGCTTAGGGGATAGGCCTTAGGGGATAGGGGATAAGGCTTAGGGGATAGGCCTTAGGGGATAGGGCTTAGGGGGTAGGGCTTAGGGGTTAGGAGTTGCTTGTTGCTGTCACGACTTCCGCCAAAGTCGGTTCCTCTCCTTGTTCGGACGGCGTTCGGCGATCGACATCACCGGTCTTCTAGCCATCGCCGATCCACCTATTACTTGACGTGCATTTAACCCTCTGTTCCCCCCATGTCTGTGTGTGGAAGTGTTTGTTGTAAAGTGTATATGAACTTCAGACTGGTTTGCGACGGGTTATTTCAACCCGTATTTTGTTGTTCTGGGTGCAGTTTGTGTTGCCTCATTAAACTGCTCCGGTTGTTACCAGGTTCTGCTCTCCTGCGCCTGACTTCCCTGCAGCCAGTCACACACCTCTTACAGTTGCTTTGGGTTTGGACGTGCAGCAATAATTTGCATGGCTCTTCATCCATTCTCCATTTGCATTGAAGGATCCGCTATACTGTAGCTATGGTTACAGTCACAACAACAAAATAGACATACAGATAACTAACTGTACGTCAATGATAGAATGCTTCAAGTAATATCAGGCAACTTCCCCTGATCAAACGGATGATGAGATAGTATCACGTCACCATGAAAGGGCAGCAGTCACAGTGATTATTCTCACCAAAACGGCAGAGAACAGTCTCTGTTCAATGGAACTAGCTGGTGGGAAAAGCTCTTTCCCCTCTCTCTCTCTTTCTTGTGTGTGTGTGTGTGTGTGTGTGTGTGTGTGTGTGTGTGTGTGTGTGTGTGTGTGTGTGTGTGTGTGTGTGTGTGTGTGTGTGTGTGTGTGTGTGTGTGTGTGTGTGTGTGTGTGTGTGTGTGTGTGTGTGTGTGTGTGTGTGTGTGTGTGTGTGGTGTGTGTGTGTGTGTGCGCGCATGGTGTTGTGGCTAGAACCACACTTGCGGGCAAATTCCTCACATTTGCAATCTCACCCACTTCACATGTTTCACGATGTCAGCGTTTGAGAATGGACAGCTAACCCCCACGTACTGTACAACACACACACACACACACACACACACACACACACACACACACACACACACACACACACACACACACACACACACACACACACACACACACACACACACGACTTTGGTTTCTGATTTCCAGATTTGCTTTACTGCAAGTCCTCTATCTGTTCTATAGTCTTCTATAACCTCTATCTGTTCTATAGTCTTCTATAACCTATATCTGCTCTATAGTCTTCTACAGTCTTCTATAGTCCTCTATCTGTTCTATAGTCTTCTATAACCTCTATCTGTTCTATAACCTCTATCTGTTCTACAGTCTTCTATAGTCCTCTATCTGTTCTACAGTCTTCTATAGTCCTCTTTCTGTTCTATAGTCTTCTATAACCTCTATATCTACTCTATAGTCTATAACCTCTATCTGTTCTATAGTCTTCTATAGTCTTCTATAACCTATATCTGCTCTATAGTCTTCTACAGTCTTCTATAGTCCTCTATCTGTTCTATAGTCTTCTATAACCTATATCTGCTCTATAGTCTTCTATAACCTCTATCTGTTCTATAGTCTTCTATAGTCTTCTATAACCTATATCTGCTCTATAGTCTTCTACAGTCTTCTATAGTCCTCTATCTGTTCTATAGTCTTCTATAACCTCTATATCTGCTCTATAGTCTTCTATAACCTCTATCTGTTCTATAGTCTTCTATAGTCTTCTATAACCTATATCTGCTCTATAGTCTTCGACAGTCTTCTACATTTACATTTAAGTCATTTAGAAGACGCTCTTATCCAGAGCGACTTACAAATTGGTGCATTCACCTTATGACATCCAGTGGAACAGCCACTTTACAATAGTGCATCTAAATCTTTTAAGGGGGGTGAGAAGGATTACTTATCCTATCCTAGGTATTCCTTAAAGAGGTGGGGTTTCAGGTGTCTCCGGAAGGTGGTGATTGACTCCGCTGTTCTGGCGTCGTGAGGGAGTTTGTTCCACCATTGGGGGGCCAGAGCAGCGAACAGTTTTGACTGGGCTGAGCGGGAACTGTACTTCCTCAGTGGTAGGGAGGTGAGCAGGCCAGAGCTGGATGAATGCAGTGCCCTTGTTTGGGTGTAGGGCCTGATCAGAGCCTGGAGGTACTGAGGTGCCGTTCCCCTCACAGCTCCGTAGGCAAGCACCATGGTCTTGTAGCGGATGCGAGCTTCAACTGGAAGCCAGTGGAGAGAGCGGAGGAGCGGGGTGACGTGAGAGAACTTGGGAAGGTTGAACACCAGACGGGCTGCGGCGTTCTGGATGAGTTGTAGGGGTTTAATGGCACAGGCAGGGAGCCCAGCCAACAGCGAGTTGCAGTAATCCAGACGGGAGATGACAAGTGCCTGGATTAGGACCTGCGCCGCTTCCTGTGTGAGGCAGGGTCGTACTCTGCGGATGTTGTAGAGCATGAACCTACAGGAACGTGCCACCGCCTTGATGTTAGTTGAGAACGACAGGGTGTTGTCCAGGATCACGCCAAGGTTCTTAGCGCTCTGGGAGGAGGACACAATGGAGTTGTCAACCGTGATGGCGAGATCATGGAACGGGCAGTCCTTCCCCGGGAGGAAGAGCAGCTTCGTCTTGCCGAGGTTCAGCTTGAGGTGGTGATCCGTCATCCACACTGATATGTCTGCCAGACATGCAGAGATGCGATTCGCCACCTGGTCATCAGAAGGGGGAAAGGAGAAGATTAATTGTGTGTCGTCTGCATAGCAATGATAGGAGAGACCATGTGAGGTTATGACAGAGCCAAGTGACTTGGTGTATAGCGAGAATAGGAGAGGGCCTAGAACAGAGCCCTGGGGGACACCAGTGGTGAGAGCGCGTGGTGAGGAGACAGATTCTCGCCACGCCACCTGGTAGGAGCGACCTGTCAGGTAGGACGCAATCCAAGCGTGGGCCACGCCGGAGATGCCCAACTCGGAGAGGGTGGAGAGGAGGATCTGATGGTTCACAGTATCGAAGGCAGCCGATAGGTCTAGAAGGATGAGAGCAGAGGAGAGAGAGTTAGCTTTAGCAGTGCGGAGCGCCTCCGTGATACAGAGAAGAGCAGTCTCAGTTGAATGACTAGTCTTGAAACCTGACTGATTTGGATCAAGAAGGTCATTCTGAGAGAGATAGCGGGAGAGCTGGCCAAGGACGGCACGTTCAAGAGTTTTGGAGAGAAAAGAAAGAAGGGATACTGGTCTGTAGTTGTTGACATCGGAGGGATCGAGTGTAGGTTTTTTCAGAAGGGGTGCAACTCTCGCTCTCTTGAAGACGGAAGGGCCAGCGGTCAGGGATGAGTTGATGAGCGAGGTGAGGTAAGGGAGAAGGTCTCCGGAAATGGTCTGGAGAAGAGAGGAGGGGATAGGGTCAAGCGGGCAGGTTGTTGGGCGGCCGGCCGTCACAAGACGCGAGATTTCATCTGGAGAGAGAGGGGAGAAAGAGGTCAGAGCACAGGGTAGGGCAGTGTGAGCAGAACCAGCGGTGTCGTTTGACTTAGCAAACGAGGATCGGATGTCGTCGACCTTCTTTTCAAAATGGTTGACGAAGTCATCTGCAGAGAGGGAGGAGGGGGAGGGGGGGGAGGAGGATTCAGGAGGGAGGAGAAGGTGGCAAAGAGCTTCCTAGGGTTAGAGGCAGATGCTTGGAATTTAGAGTGGTAGAAAGTGGAGGAGGAAAATGTAGAGAGGAGGGAGTGAAAGGATGCCAGGTCCGCAGGGAGGCGAGTTTTCCTCCATTTCCGCTCGGCTGCCCGGAGCCCTGTTCTGTGAGCTCGCAATGGGTCGTCGAGCCACGGAGCGGGAGGGGAGGACCGAGCCGGCCTGGAGGATAGGGGACATAGAGAGTCAAAGGATGCAGAAAGGGAGGAGAGGAGGGTTGAGGAGGCAGAATCAGGAGATAGGTTGGAGAAGGTTTGAGCAGAGGGAAGAGATGATAGGATGGAAGAGGAGAGATTAGCGGGGGAGAGAGAGCGAAGGTTGGGACGGCGCGATACCATCCGAGTAGGGGCAGTGTGGGAAGTGTTGGATGAGAGCGAGAGGGAAAAGGATACAAGGTAGTGGTCGGAGACTTGGAGGGGAGTTGCAATGAGGTTAGTGGAAGAACAGCATCTAGTAAAGATGAGGTCGAGCGTATTGCCTGCCTTGTGAGTAGGGGGGGAAGGTGAGAAGGTGAGGTCAAAAGAGGAGAGGAGTGGAAAGAAGGAGGCAGAGAGGAATGAGTCAAAGGTAGACGTGGGGAGGTTAAAGTCGCCCAGAACTGTGAGAGGTGAGCCGTCCTCAGGAAAGGAGCTTATCAAGGCATCAAGCTCATTGATGAACTCTCCGAGGTAACCTGGAGGGCGATAAATGATAAGGATGTTAAGCTTGAAAGGGCTGGTAACTGTGACAGCATGGAATTCAAAGGAGGCGATAGACAGATGGGTAAGGGGAGAAAGAGAGAATGACCACTTGGGAGAGATGAGGATCCCGGTGCCACCACCCCGCTGACCAGAAGCTCTCGGGGTGTGCGAGAACACGTGGGCGGACGAAGAGAGAGCAGTAGGAGTAGCAGTGTTATCTGTGGTGATCCATGTCTCCGTCAGTGCCAAGAAGTCGAGGGACTGGAGGGAGGCATAGGCTGAGATGAACTCTGCCTTGTTGGCCGCAGATCGGCAGTTCCAGAGGCTACCGGAGACCTGGAACTCCACGTGGGTCGTGCGCGCTGGGACCACCAGATTAGGGTGGCCGCGGCCACGCGGTGTGGAGCGTTTGTATGGTCTGTGCAGAGAGGAGAGAACAGGGATAGACAGACACATAGTTGACAGGCTACAGAAGAGGCTACGCTAATGCAAGGAGATTGGAATGACAAGTGGACTACACGTCTCAAATGTTCAGAAAGTTAAGCTTACGTAGCAAGACTCTTATTGACTAAAATGATTAAAATGATACAGTACTGCTGAAGTAGGCGAGCTGGCAGTGGCTGCGTTGTTGACTTTGTAGGCTAGCTGGCAGTGGCTGTGTTGTTGACACTACACTAATCAAGTCGTTCCGTTGAGTGTAATAGTTTCTACAGTGCTGCTATTCGGGGGCTAGCTGGCTAGCTAGCAGTGTTGATTACGTTACGTTGCGTTAAAAGAACGACAATAGCTGGCTAGCTAACCTAGAAAATCGCTCTAGACTACACAATTATCTTTGATACAAAGACGGCTATATAGCTAGCTATGTAGCTAGCTACGATCAAACAAATCAAACCGTTGTGCTGTAATGAAATGAAATGAAAATGTGATACTACCTGTGGAGCGAAGCGGAATGCGACCGGGTTGTTGAGTGGGAAGTTCTATTCGGTAGACGTTGGCTAGCTGTTGGCTAGCTAGCAGTGTCTCCTACGTTAAGGACGACAAATAGCTGGCTAGCTAACCCCGGTAGATTAAGATAATCACTCTAAAGACTACACACTCTAAACTACACAATTATCTTGGATACGAAGACAGCAAAGACAACTATGTAGCTAGCTTACACTACACTAATCAAGTCGTTCAGTTGAGTGTAATAGTTTCTACAGTGCTGCTATTCGGTAGACGGTGGACGTTTGCTAGCTGGCTAGCTGCTGGGCAGATAGCAGTGTAGACTACGTTAGGACGACGAAATACGATAATTACGCAATTATCTTTGATACAAAGACGGCTATGTAGCTAGCTAAGAAGAAATTGCTAAGATTAGACAAATCAAACCGTTGTACTATAATGAAATGTAATGAAATGTAATGAAAAGTTATACTACCTGCGGACCGAAGTGCGAATGCGACCGCTCGCTCCAACCCGGAAGTACTCAGATAGGTACAAAGATTGTTAGTCAAATGGGAAAAGAGAACACTCTAAAACAAGTAAAGATTGCTGCCCTGTGTCTGACAAAAATACCTCCTTGAATTGATCAAAATCTTAACTTTGAAAACATGAAACAGTAAAAAAGTTTCCCCCTTCTTTCAATCTGACCGCTTACTTCAACGTTGTCACCGTCAGGCAATGTCAGATAGTTGTCAACGTCTCTCTTACCTGTGTTGACCTTACGCAGGCAAACGTTGATTGCAGAATATTATGTGATAGTCTTGTATTCTAGAGACATATTTGCAGTACTGTTGACAATGCAGACATGTTGTACTTCTATAGTCCTCTATCTGTTCTACAGTCTTCTATAGTCCTCTATCTGTTCTATAGTCTTCTATAACCTCTATATCTGCTCTATAGTCTTCTATAACCTCTATCTGTTCTATAGTCTTCTATAGTCTTCTATAACCTATATCTGCTCTATAGTCTTCTACAGTCTTCTATAGTCCTCTATCTGTTCTATAGTCTTCTATAACCTCTATCTGTTATATAGTCTTCTATAACCTGTATCTGCTCTATAGTCTTCTATAGTCCTCTATCTGTTCTATAGTCTTCTATAGTCCTCTATCTGTTCTATAGTCTTCTATAACCTATATCTGCTCTATAGTCTTCTACAGTCTTCTATAGTCCTCTATCTGTTCTATATTCTTCTATAACCTCTATCTGTTCTACAGTCTTCTATAGTCCTCTATCTGTTCTACAGTCTTCTATAGTCCTCTATCTGTTCTATAGTCTTCTATAACCTCTATATCTGCTCTATAGTCTTCTATAACCTATATCTGCTCTATAGTCTTCTACAGTCTTCTATAGTCCTCTATCTGTTCTATAGTCTTCTATAACCTCTATCTGCTCTATAGTATTATATAACCTCTATCTGTTCTATAGTCTTCTATAGTCTTCTATAACCTATATCTGCTCTATAGTCTTCTACAGTCTTCTATAGTCCTCTATCTGTTCTATAGTCTTCTATAACCTATATCTGCTCTATAGTATTCTACAGTCTTCTATAACCTCTATCTGCTCTATAGTATTATATAACCTCTATCTGTTCTATAGTCTTCTATAGTCTTCTATAACCTATATCTGCTCTATAGTCTTCTACAGTCTTCTATAGTCCTCTATCTGTTCTATAGTCTTCTATAACTGGAGACTTTTATCTCCCTCACCAACTTCAAACATCAGCTATCTGAGCAGCTAACCGATCGCTGCAGCTGTACATAACCTATTGGTAAATAGCCCACCCATTTTCACCTACCTCATCCCCACAGTTTTTATTTATTTACTTTTCTGCTCTTTTGCACACCAATATCTCTACCTGTACATGATCATTTATCACTCCAGTGTTAATCTGCAATATTGTAATTATTTGCCTACCTCCTCATGCCTTTTGCACACATTGTATATAGACTCCCCTTTTTTTCTACTGTGTTATTGACTTGTTAATTGTTTACTCCATGTGTAACTCTGTGTTGTCTGTTCACACTGCTATGCTTTATCTTGGCCAGGTCGCAGTTGCAAATGAGAACTTGTTCTCAACTAGCCTACCTGGTTAAGTAAAGGTGAAATACATTTTTAAAAAGAAAAAAAATAACCTCTATCTGCTCTATAGTCTTCTATAACCTACATCTGCTCTATAGTCTTCTACAGTCTTCTATAGTCCTCTATCTGTTCAATAGTCTTCTATAACCTATATCTGCTCTATAGTCTTCTACAGTCTTCTAAAACCTCTATCTGCTCTATAGTATTATATAACCTCTATCTGTTCTATAGTCTTCTATAGTCTTCTATAACCTATATCTGCTCTATAGTCTTCTACAGTCTTCTATAGTCCTCTATCTGTTCTATAGTCTTCTATAACCTATATCTGCTCTATAGTATTCTACAGTCTTCTAAAACCTCTATCTGCTCTATAGTCTTCTATAACCTATATCTGCTCTATAGTCTTCTACAGTCTTCTATAACCTCTATCTGTTCTATAGTCATCTACAGTCTTCTATAACCTTTATCTGCTCTATATTCTTGTACAGTCTTCTATAACCTATATCTGCTCTATAGTCTTCTATAGTCTTCTATAAACTCTACCTGTTCTATAGTCTTATATAACCTCTATCTGTTCTATAGTATTTTATAGTCTTCTATAGTCTTCTATAACCTCTATCTGTTCTATAGTCTTCTATCATCTCTATCTGTCCTATAGTCTTCTAGATCATCTATCTGTTCTATAGTCTTCTAGATCATCTATCTGTTCTATAGTCTTCTAGACCCTCTATTTGTTCTATAGTCTTCTAGATCATCTATCTGCTCTATAGTCTTCTAGATCCTCTATCTATTCTATAGCCTTCTAGATCCTCTATCTGTTCTATAGCCTTCTAGATCCTCTATCTGTTCCATAGTCTTCTATAGTCTTCTAGAACCTCTATCTGTTCTATAGACTTCTAGATCCTCTATCTGTTCCATAGTCTTCTAGATCCTCTATCTGTTCCATCATCGTCTATAGTATTCTAGATCCTCTATCTGTTCTATAGTCTACTAGAACCTCTATCTGCTCTATAGTCTTCTAGATCCTCTATCTGTTCCATAGTCTTCTATAGTCTTCTAGAACCTCCATCTGTTCTATAGTCTTCTAGATCCTCTAGCTGTTCTATTATCTTCTATAGTCTTCTAGAACCTATATCTGCTCTATAGTCTTCTATAGTCTTCCAGATCCTCTATCTGCTCTATCATCTTCTATAATATTCTAGATCCTCTATCTGCTCTATAGTCTAGATCCTCTATCTGTTCTATAGAATAGCCTTCTAGAACCTCCATCTGTTCTATAGTCTTCTAGATCCTCTATCTGTTCTATAGTCTTCTATAGTCCTCTAGAACCTCTATCTGTTCTATAGTCGTCTAGATCCTCTATCTACTCTATAGTATGCTAGTCTTCTAGATCCCCTATCTGCTCTATCGTCTTTTAGAACCTCTATCTGTTCTATAGTCTTCTAGATCCTCTATCTGTTCCATAGTCTTCTATCGTCTTCTAGAACCTCTATATCTGTCCTGTAGTCTTCTAGATTTGCCTCTATAGTTTTCACATTTCATGACTTTAAGACAGGATTTCTATGGCCGGACAGAATCTCTGGAATGAAAAACATTTTATCCATTAAATAAATATACAGTTCAACTGGACAGATTCAGTCCTTCATTCTAAAACCCAAGATGTTTAAATACCAGATCCTTTCTCCTATGAAACATATACTTTTAGTCATCAAGTACTGTATATCATATTTTGGAAGCCAAACCTAACATTGTGGGTATGCTTGATATGTATTTCATGTTGTTATCAGTTAGTTTTTAAACTAGTGGCAGACAGTCAAGGTGAAGGTTGGCTGCATTGTCTCCTTGGGCTGGTCCTTGGCAACCTGGGCCCGTATTTATAAAGCCTCTCAGAGTAGGAATGCGGATCTAGGATCAGGTCCGCTCTGTCCATATAATCTTAATCATTGTGATCTAAAAAGCAAAGCTGACTTTAGATCAGAGATGCTTTATGAATACGAGCTCTGGTTTTGACAAGTTAAAGAATAAGTCTGGGCCCATCTGTCTGGAAACAATAACAGTATTATAAAATAAACTCTGTAAGAACAATGGGTGGGAAAGTAAATGATTGCAGAGTAATGTATGGGATTGACATCCAACAAACCGTTGGCACTGAACGATACCCTCTGTTGTCCTCCATAGCCTTTCCAAGAAAGCGATTATTCTCTGTGGTGTAGCTGGTATTTTCATGCAGGTTTGTATCAGCAAACATGTGCCTTGGACCTCTTTCTGTAATTATACTGTGTGCCGTGCTAGAGAGAGAGTCTATGTTCCAAATGGCGTCCATAAGGCTCTGATTAAAAGTAGTGCACTACATAAGGAACAGGGTACCGTTTTGGACACAGCCTCTGTAATTATATTGTGTGAGTGAGAGAGAGAGGGAGATCTGTTAAAAGGTTGTTTGCCACAGCTCTGAAACCAATAACACAAAGTACACTGACTCCAGGTCTGAAAACATTCAGGGTTTGTTCTTGTGGCCAAATCACTGAGAATGTGGGATACAACAGAGCTGGTTTGAGTAGTACCCAAACAATCTGCTGGCAAATAGAAGGCTTGGTATGTGTGTGTGTTGAATTGTCAGTGTATGGTTAGCACCCAATTTAGAACAGAGGTTAACTCTGTTCCCCTGCCATGTTAGCACCATAGCAAACACTTTAGTATAACAAACTGTTTCTATAGTGTGTATACTTGTGATGACTCTCTCACCTCTCTTTCTCTATCTCCCTCCCTCTCTCTCATCCCTCTTTCTCTACCCTCTCTCCCCCTTTCTCTTTCCCTCTCCATCTTCCTACTTCCCTCTCATTCTTCTATCCTCCCTCCCTCCCTTAGCGTCCATTGGAGAAGCCTGATGGCCTGGACGTCTCAGACCAGAGTAAGGAGCACCCTCAGCACCTGTGTGAGAAATGCAAAGTCCTGGGCTACTACTGCCGACGAGTGCAATAATACCTTACTAACCTGAACCCTCCAATTTCCTCAAAAAGAGAGGAACCATTTCATGTCCCTCGCCTCCTTCTCCGTCAGAGGGAAACCTAGCAACCCTCCTGTACTGCCTTCCCATTTTCCTCTTCCCGCTCCTGGGAAAGAGCGGAACCTCACTGTCCTCACCAATACTGCCTCCCTTGCCTCCCCTCCTTCTCATCCTTTCTCACCCTCTCCCCCTCTCCACATCACCTCCCATCACCTCTTCCTCCCTTCTCCTCATTACCTCTCCCTCCCCTCTCCCCATCACCTCCCCCCTCCCCTCCATCACCTCTACCTCCCCTCTCCCCATCACCACTCCCTCCATCACCTCTACCTCCTCATCACCTCTCCCTCCCCTCTCTCCTCCATTACCTCTACCTCCCCTCTCCCCATCACCTCTCCTTCCCCTCTCTCCTCCATCACCTCTACCTCCCGTCTCCCCATCACCACTCCCCCATCACCTCTACTTCCCCTCTCCCCATCACCTCTCCTTCCCCTCTCTCCTCCATCACCTCTACCTCCCCTCTCCCCATCACCACTCCCTCCATCACCTCTCCCTCCCCTCTCTCCTCCATCACCTCTCCCTCCCCTCTCTCCTCCATCACCTCTACCTCCCCTCTCCCCATCACCACTCCCTCCCCTCTCTCCTCCACCACCTCTACCTCCCCTCTCTCCTCCATCACCTCTACCTCCCCTCTCCCCATCACCACTCCCTCCACCACCTCTACCTCCCCTCTTTCCTCCACCACCTCTACCTCCCCTCTCTCCTCCATCACCTCTACCTCCCCTCTCCCCATCACCACTTCCTCCATCACCTCTCCCTCCCCTCTCTCCTCCATCACCTCTCCCCTCTCTCCTCCATCACCTCTACCTCCCCTCTCCCCATCACCACTCCCTCCCCTCTCCCCTCCATCACCTCTACCTCCCCTCTTTCCTCCATCACCCTACCTACCCCCTCTCCCCATCACCACTCCCTCCATCACCCCCCCCCATCACCTCTCCCTCCCCTCCCCCATCACCTCTCACTCCCCTCCCCCCATCACCTCTCCCTCCCCTCTCTCCCATCACCTCTCCCTCATCACCTCTACCTCCCCTATCACCTCCCCCTTCCCCATCACCTCTGCCTTCCCCCACATCTCCTCTCCCTCCCTTCTCTCTCCCCATCACCTCTCCCTCCCTTCTCTCTCCAAATCACCTCTCTCTCCCATCTCCCTCCCCCATCACCTCCCATCTCTGAATTAGCTGGTAAACCTTATTTTGCAGAGGTTTGTCACTAAGCACAATTCCTGTCCTTTTCCTAATGTCAAGGGTATGGGAGAAACTGATCGAAGAACTGTGCAAGGATAATCCTCAGCCCTGACAGGGCTTTGTGGCCTTGTGTACCCTAGCCTAAAAACCCTCTAACGGACATCCAATGTGTGTATAATATGATATTGTTGTTACTGACAGTATTGCCCACACCTTGGGGTTTTATTCCCTCACTTTGGGAGTCTGTTGGTTTTGTGTTTACAGAAGAGTTCTGCCTTAATTTTCCCTGTCAAGTGAAGTGTGTGGGGAGCATTAAAACAGACAGAGACAGGCCTTCTAGTGATGCTAATGTAACTATCGTCATGGGGTCAAGGGGTCAATGTCGGGGGCAATGTCTGGGTCAAAGGTCAACTTATACATGAATAACTGTGAATGAATTATGAATTGATTATTGATTGATTAACTGAGGGATACCGTACCAAACATCCCTGGCTTACATGTTACATGTTACGTGTGGCGTATTTATTATTTGTCGCCTGTTCGTCTGTTGTGCAATTTTTTATTGATTTAAACTGGGACATATATATATATATATATATATATATATATATATATATATATATATATATATATATATATATATATATGTGTGTGTGTGTGTATACTATATGTATGTGTGTATGTTTGTATATCAAAGTATTATTGTGTAACTGCTTCCACTTGTCTTTAGAAACGACTGTAGGTTGAGAGAGAGTCGTTCTTCGTTTAGTTGTAGTACAGTGATAATAACGTTGATGTTTCGTATTAAACAAGCTATGCGTTTACATCGACAATGAAAGTCGGGTTTAGGTATTCATCGAATTGACTAGATTTTAACATTTGCCTGTCAAAAGGCAACTATGCAATAACAACAGTTTCTGTGATGATAAAGGCTGGATATCTAGTTTCTCTTAGCCAATATCCCCTTTATATTTAGACTCTTAAGTATTAGGTTCAATCTATCGGCAATGCTGTAGTCTTTTTTCCCTACCTAATTTGACAGTTTACTTCCAAACAATCATTTTATTTTTGTAATGAGTTTCTTGAAAAGTAATTCTGTCCTGCACTGTCTGTATGCAACCAATATTCTTATTAAGGACTCAACTTCAGAATTGTTATTTCTGACGAGTATTTACAACTAATCTATTTGGTGTGGGATGCCGATAGATTGACATAGTTGATTAGAACTGGTATTTCAAATGGTATATAGAGAAGTACTCATTATACATTTCAAAGTGGTTTTATAATACCCCTATTGCAATTGAACATTTTTGCAATCTTTTGTAGGACACACAACTGACCAATAGAGCTGTTGCAATCTTGTAACGCTACTTTAAGACAGATTGACCTAGAAATATAACAGTGAACCTTACTAATATCTGTTTCCAAGGAGTTTAACCCCTTCACAATGTGTCAAACAAGTGACAGCAGTAAATGATGTCTGGAGAAAGAGATGAGGGATGGAGGTAAGATTACTATAATGGTTGGTAAAGGAGAAAGAAGTAGAGAAGTGGAAATGTTGTCTTGTAACAAAATGGACATTTGTATTTTATCAGAGGACGTTTTGTAAGTGTGGTGATGGATTAAGTTTACGTTTCTGTGTGTTTGATTCCACATCCTATCATGATTTAAACGTTAAATTGTGTCTTTAATAGAAGAGACGTAACTAACCATTACCTCTGTTTACAAAGACATAGGTCTATACTTTCAACTTTATAGTTGGAGGACCTAGAGTGAAGAATATTTTTCATTCAACATTTTGTAACAGTGGGTATAGTTGTATCTTAGCAATGAAGGCTATTGACACTTTGGGAACTTTGTTATTTTGTGAGTATAGTTGAAGAGAAGTTTGCTACCACTTTTTAAAGCGGAGGTATATTTTTCAAATCACACACATTGGCTTCTCCAATATTTAGAATGTGTTTAATGGCTCTATAAAGGTTGAATTCGTAGCTGTATATTTTATTTCTATCCGAAAAGTACTAGTGCCTTGTAAAAAGAGAATAATTATTTCAAAAAATTGGAAGGAAAGTGAATAAAGAGGAGAGTTGAACTTAGTTTGGAGGTGTAATTAACTCGTGGCTAGATGTAACTGCTAGGTGTTTTGCCAAGTCTGATGCCGGTTCAAGATGTGAATACATATGGGAAAACAATACTATTACCCATTAGCAATGAGAACTGGCTAATGTTTTCCTCGACACCATTTTGTTGAGTTTGGACGCAGTAACGAAAGCATCTGGCAAAAACACACACACTGTAGTTAGTCTGTTGTCATGGAATCAACAACAATGTTATTTTGTAGTCAGTACACTAATGTGAATGAGGTTTGCACTAAAAGCTGTAGACCTCATCCTCTTTCTTTAAATTTTGGCCGGGATTCAATACAATCGCGAGTTATATGGTTTGTGGCTTTTAAAGGGCATTTCCGAATTGAGTCGACATATGCAGCGTTTATTGTGAATGGGATCTCCGCGAACGAGGGAACATTGCCTTTAAAAGCTGCAATCCCTATAACCCGCGATCGGATTGAATCCCAGCTTTTCGCTTTTTGAGTCTGTTTATGACTCATTGATTGATTCAACACACACAAGTATGAGCTTGGTTTGTAATCTTTCATTCAATGTGTGGATACAGAACAATACATTCAGCATAATTTGTTACAACTTGGACCATCACACTCACTTAGTGTTAGGTACATGTATGTGGGGAGGTGAAGCCTGCTTCCAGATTTGTTGGTGCTTTCTTGCCAACCCCTATAGTTATTGGCACAGCACAATCACATCTGGAACAAGGTTACAGGATAGTAGCCTACTCATCAAATATTAGGCCGGAAATCAAATCAAATCAAATGTTATTAGTCACATGCGCTAAATACAGTGAAATGCTTACTTTACAAGCCCCTCACCAACATCGCAGTTTAACAAATAAGAAATAAAAGTAACAAGTAATTAAAGAGCAGCAGTAAAATAACAATAGTGAGACTATATACAGGGGGGTACCGGTACAGAGTCAATGTGCGGGGGCACCGGTTAGTTGAGGTAATATGTACATGTAGGTAGAGGTGTATATATATAGTGGTTGGGAGATGTTGCATAGCCATTCTATGGATATTTTATTATTATCATCTGAACAAATAGGGGCTTGGAAGGAAAGAATAGTCGACCATATTTGATGTGAATGGTGTATTGATACACAGGGGTTTCATTCATTGATTACAGGTCATAGTAGATTATTATTTTCTCCCCACATAACGTTGGGATCAATTCTATATTTTCACTGCAACTGAGCAGAACACTGCTGCTATCCAAACATTACCATATATTCTGGTCTAGGCTTTATTCGCCTCACAACAGCAGTGTATCAGTACATGTTTCCATTAGCTTGGGTATTAGCCAACTAAACCAAAAGTGCTAATACCCATCAAAATCGATACACAGTAGGCTTATGAGTACTCTGACTCTTAAGGAATACAATGATAAGAATATCCTTAAGAATATAAGAAATATCTAGAAGAATATAAGGAGATAATCAGCTGAGATATTTCTGGTCTGATTCCAACCAGACAAGTTTGTGAAGAAGAAGCCACGTGTTTGAGATGGAATAATAAGAGCTAATGGAAGCAGTTAATACATTGTGTTATGCATTTTAAACATACAGTATACAAATACTTTTTCAGATGTGTTTTTTTTGTCCTGAATTTACATATACTTGACTTTTCTAGATCATTTTCAGTATGGATTTGTTATTTTCTATGAAAGATGTGTATTTTGGAAAAAACTTTATAGATGTTACATTTTCTAAGCAATTTGCTAAAGAAAACAACCCGAGAGTTATTTTTCCCAGAAAAATATATTTAGCAAATGACTGTTTTATGTATATATTAGATGGCCATCATCTTAAAGGATTTTAGATCTGAAATGTTATGCAGCTTTGAAGCTTTCTATGTGAAAAAGGGCCTATATAAAGCTTTGAGCTTTTCATTGATGTTTTACAATGATCTGAGGGGTTTATCCTACAGAAATATTTATGGAAAGAGTTTTTACAACACTTTTTTGTATAAAATACGCAACAAGGTTATACTAAGAAGGAAATATTGATGTCTACATAGATTACTATTAAAAAAAGTTGGTACATAATTATTAATATCCTTTACTCAATGATAAGCCATTTTGTTTTTTTATGTGTTTTGTTTTGTGTTTAGAAATGTTATCATCAGTATTAAATAACCCAGAATGATACCCAAGTGCTTTAACTATTATGCCTATAAGTTGCCATTTGTGTCCTTTGAGTAGCATGCATACATGTTTTATTATGAGTTTTACCTTATTAAGGAAATGGCAGACATAATTACCAATGTTTTGTTATTCAAGTTCTATATAATTGATTAAGATCTTACTAGGTTACGCAATAATACTGTTAACATGCAGAATACATATTTTTGTTCTATCTTAGTGACTGATGCTCTCCACTGTATATGCACATTCAACTGTGAGTTGTAGATTGCTCAAAGCAGCTACAAGGCACTTCTCTGAAATGTTATGTTTTTAGTCATAGTTTAGTACAGAGAGTGTCATTTACTTCTGTTAAGCAAGTGTGTGAGACAAAACACTATTGTAGAATTTGCATGTGCATGTGTTTTGCTTTTAAATGGAAAAATAAGTATTACTTTATGCAATGTATTTCATTTTAGCACAGTAACGTAGTTGGGCTACATCGTACGTGCACCAAATGGCACCCTATTCCCATTATAGTGCACTACTTTCGACCAGGGCCCACAGAGGACTCTGATCCAAAGCAGTACACTATGGAGAAAATAGGGTTCCATTTGGGACAAACAGTAGTCTCTTAGCATTCTCAACAACTTCTAATTGATTGTTACTAGTCATACAAATGTATAATTGACCGATAGTGTATACCAATTAGTATACCAATTAATACATACTGACTGAATGTGCTGTTTTAACACTTACGTGGTCAATTAGACGTTGTTTTGTTCTTTGATGTCTGTAACATTTTGAGATTGTAACGCTATAGTTGAATTGGTGTGAGTGAGTTAGGATGATGACTGGGAGGTTGTTGTGGAAACAGAAAAGAACAGATCTGTTGCATCACGTCCATGAAACGGCATTCCAAAATGTGCCTTATTTGTTAGTTAGGAAAACAAAAAACGACTTTAGTGCTTTAGTACTATTAGCTGTTGTGATGAATAAAATAAATGTTGAATTGGAAATATTTGGATTGTGTTATTTCGGTGCATTGGTAAATGTTTACTATTCCTTCCTAGGTAGGGGTTCAACCAACTGGAACACCTACACACAATTGTGTACTGTGCCTTGCCCTCTGATGAGCTACATAGAATTTAACCATATTGCTTAAATACACATTTCCAATCCACTCAGATCTACACAGGGATAAGGACTAGGGGCTACAATACAGAAGAATAAAACTTTATTGTCTATATGTTACAGCGAAGAGAAATTAGATCACACACAACACACCAGTTGTTTCTGGACGTGGCCTAAATGTACTGTACATTTCCTTCAGTATTTAAAATACATCTGCAGGTTTTTCTCCCTGACATAAGACTGAGCGGAGTGTATTGATTGTGATGTGAATGATTGGTTCATTAAACCAGGAAAGCTCAAGAAATCACAGATAAAGTATTTTAAATGATTTCAAATCATATTTGAACCCAGGTCTACACTGCGGAGGGTCGCTGGTTGTGTAATGAAGAAAGGAGAATGATGCCTCAGAGAGCTGTTGCCACTCGGAGCGGTGACGGAGTTCCTATTCTAGTTCAGACTAACTTACTACTGGAAAGACCAGGGAGACACAGAGGTAGGAAAAGTGACTGGTTTATTTCAACACTTTTACTGAAACACGTTTACTATTACAATGTCATTTAAGTTTAAAAGGCTTCTATCTCTGTACTTAGAAAACATTTTTCTCCAAACTTTGTTTCTGTGAATCATGTACTCTAAATGAGAAAATAGAGAATACATTTAAAAAATCAGTTTTACTCCAGCTGTGGATAGGTTAAGCCTACAGACTACACCAGAGCACACATTTATGCTTGCTTCAAAATATACTTTACATTTGGGGAGGGGCGCAACTTTCACTGGGGACGGGAGGGACATGTCCCCACCACATTCTGAAATATCAGTTTTAGCATTGAAATGTGATAGAAAACAAATAAAAGGTGTGCTTAAGGATCATGCAGACACCTCTGAGTGGTGGGGTAGGGTGTTCATCTGACTGGATAAAAAATATATTCAAATGATGGCCCCCTTACTTCTACAAACCAAAGTTGCGCCTTCGTATTTGGGTTGATGTTGGAGAAGTGTGTGATACAAGGACAACTTCATTGCTTTTAATGATTGTAAACATGTTATTGTTTCGCATGAGTAGGGCTATTGCACTGGACGTGGTCTGGAAAGCCAAGTTTCCATGCACAGGCTTGGACATGAAATTCCAAATAGCTTAAACTTCACAAGAGGGTGGGGACCCAAATGATATCAAGTTTGTTACAACATCCCTAGCTCAAACACAGAACTGGGGCTAAAGTGTCTCTATGGCAACAATGTAACTGGAGAATTCAAACTAATTGTTGGAAGGTCAGAGCGCATATGGTTTTGTTTAAGAGCCAGGGGAGTTTTTTCATGTTTGGTTCATTATTTACCTTCATAAACTATTAGCTTAATAAACACCACCACCACCCAGACACTTAGTCTCTGGTTCTTCAGGCTTTGGTCTGGCCACTCTCACTGCATTTCAACAGGGGAGATGTGTTCTGTTTACAATAAAGACAACATCGCTACAATAGAGGGAAGAATCTCACCATAGAAATACAGTAACTAGAATCATAGAAATGGAAAGATACCATCCTATTTCCATGGTAAGAACCCACACAAAGTAAAGTTGGCGGTGTGCATAAAACTAAATGTGGTTTTCGGCAGTGGTGGAAAAAGTAAAAGAAAAGTAAAGATTGGAAAAAGTACTCATGACTGAAGTAAAAGTGAAACTTACCCGGTAAAATACTACTTGAGTAAAAGTCTAAAAGTATCTGGTTTTAAATGTACTTAAGTACAGTGGTAGAAAAAGTACTAAATTGTTATACTTGAGTAAAAGTACAAAGTAAATGCTATACATCAAATTCCTTATATTAAAGGAAACTAGACGGCACTATTTTTGTTTTATTTTTAATTACGGACAGAAAGGGGCACACTCCAACACTCAGACATCATTTACAAACACAGTAGGTGTGTTTTGTGTGTCCACCAGATCAGAGACAGTAGGGATGACAAAGTGTTATATTGACAGGTGCCATAATTCTGTCCTGCTTGAGCATTCTAAATGTAACGAGTACTTTTGTGTGTCAGGGAAAATGTAAGGAGTAAAAATAGTAAATAGGAGTAAAAATAGGAGGAGGAGTAAAAATATAAATAGTAAAGTACAGATACCCCAACAAAAACTACTTAAGTCATACTTTACGTTACTGGTTTTGAGAAAATAGTTGACACCATACAGTTGATAAAATATTGTATCTGTATTCTGAACACTTTAATAGCTCATTCACTACTGGTTATTGTAGCATTCTTTACTGACTGGATTCCTGTATACTAATACAGTATAACTGTAGATTGACTTCTGCAGCTAAAACACAGATAGTCAATGCCCTTCTACTGTAGAAATCTTAGCGTTTAATTCCAGTAAGTGTACCTTATAAATTGACCTTTACAGCTTTGTTTCTCGCCAAGTGAGATGAACCAAATAGAAGCCAAATGTATGATGTCACATCCTGCTCTGAAGGACAGGAAGTAGTGTCTTGCTGTCTAAAAAAAGACATGGGATCCATACCAGGAAGTCTTAAAAGCAGGAATAATTAGTGATGGTGACATGCAGGACACAATGAAACTGAGCAACAGAGTA
This sequence comes from Oncorhynchus keta, assembly GCF_023373465.1. NCBI lineage: Eukaryota > Metazoa > Chordata > Actinopteri > Salmoniformes > Salmonidae > Oncorhynchus > Oncorhynchus keta. The sequence goes on from NC_068456.1 coordinate 25,273,402, forward strand.
AAATCTAAAAACATAGATTTATTTGGCAGTAAATGTACAACATTATTTTATACATTCTATAGGTGTCGGGTCCATCATACATGCCTTAAATAGTTTATAGATGATTTTCTTTAGAAAAATATTAGTGACATCTAGAATAAAAAGCACCCACTTCAGAGGTATCTTAGTACCAGTGTTGAAATACTCCAAAGTCCAATCCTCTCCATACAACAACTCTTGAATGTGTAAAGCACAGGCTATGAACATGAGAAGATGTCATGAGTACAGACAGTATAAATGCTATAGAGTAAGTGTGTGTGTGTGTGAAGGGAGAACACATTGTCCAAAGACAATGAGATTAGATGTATGAGGGACAGCTGACAAGAGACTACATGTATGACAGACAGCTGACAAGAGACTACATGTATGACAGACAGCTGACAAGAGACTACATGTATGATAGACAGCTGACAAGAGACTACATGTATGACAGACAGCTGACAAGAGACTACATGTATGATAGACAGCTGACAAGAGACTACATGTATGACAGACAGCTGACAAGAGACTACATGTATGACAGACAGCTGACAAGAGACTACATGTATGACAGACAGCTGACAAGAGACTACATGTATGACAGACAGCTGACAAGAGACTACATGTATGATAGACAGCTGACAAGAGACTACATGTATGACAGACAGCTGACAAGAGACTACATGTATGAGAGACAGCTGGTGTATTTGTGGTTGTCATTTTTTAATTGGGTGAGGAAAACAGAAGAGTTAAAAAAACTTTTACAAAATTGGACGTTTCCAAGAGTCGTTGTCCACAGTGACCTTCTCCAACCTGTCTGTGTGTTTTACTTGATCTCCCCACAGTCCATGATGGCGATTTTCTTTACCACACCACCGTCATGACAACCAAAGGATTCCATGTTGAAGACTACCTCCATGCCCTCCTTCACCTGACCAAAGACCACATGCTTATCATTCAACCTGAGAGAGACGGAGAGAGAGAGGTGCAGTCACCAGTGAAGCTGACCAAAATGGAAATGATTCTAAAACACAACTGTGTGTCTAACCGGTGTCTAAAACATAACCTACCATTCAGTTTTAACTGTGCAGATGAAGAACTGAGAACCGTTCGTGTTCGCCCCTGAATTTGCCATGGATAAGATACCTAAAACAAAGGAAACATCAGAGCTTGCAGTATAGTACCAGTTAATTCATGTACATTGTCAATTGTATACTGAACAAAAATATAAAACGCAACATCAAATCCAATTGTATGTCACATGTGCCGAATACAACCATGAAATGCTTACTTACAAGCCCTTAACCAACAATGCAGTTCAATAAATAGAGTTAAGAATATATTGACTAAATAAAAAATAAATAATAATAACTAACACATTAAAATAACAATACCGAGGCTATATACGGGGGTAACGGTACCGAGTCAATGTGCGGGGGTACAGGTTAGTCGAGGTCATTTGTACAATTTCAAAGATTTGATTGAGCTACAGTTTATATAAGGAAAGCAGTCCATTTAAATAAATAAATTAGGCCCTAATGTATGGATTACATTAGGAGAGCAGTCATGGGTGAGTCTGTGAGGGCAAAATAACCACCCACTGTGGAGCCAGGCTCAGCCAATCAGAATGAGTTTCTCTATTACAGACAGAAATACTCCTCAGCACCCCCCGACCATCCCTCAGATGATCCCATAGGTGAAGAAGCCGGATGTGGAGGGCTGGCGTGGTTACACATGGTCTGCGGTTGTGAGGCTGGTTGGACGTGCTGCCAAATGCTCTAAAACGACATTGGAGGCAGCTTATGGTAGAGAAATTAACAATACATTCCCTGGCAACAGCTCTGGTGGACATTCCTGCAGTCAGAGTGCCAATTGCGCGCTTCCTCAAAACCTGAGACATCTGTGGCATTCTGTTGTGTGACAAGACAGCACATTTTAAAATGGCCTTTTATTTTCCCCAGCACAAGGTGCACCTGTGTAAATATCATGCTGTTTAATCAGCTTCTTGATATGCCACACCTATCAGGTGGACAGATTATCTTGGCAAAGGAGAAAGTCTCACTAACAGGGATATTAACAAATTTGTGCACAACATTTGAGTGAAATAAGCTTTTTGTGCAAATGAAAAATGTCTGGGATTTTTTTTTCTTCAGCTCATGAAACAAACACTTTAAGTGTTGCGTTTATATTTTTGTTCAGTGTATATACACACACAATATGACTATCAATGCTTCCATTTCTCCAAACTTTGTTTCTGTGAATCAAGTCCTTTAACATAATAAATCGATAGGAACACTGTGGTGTAACTGGCTGTAGGGCATTGAGCAGCAGCTAGAACACATCTGGATTGGGTAAAGGTCTATTTCCAGGTTGTCATTGTGCAAGAGAACACATCCTGAGCTGAAGAAGTGTCCATTTATCAACATGGGGTTAAGGTTTAGTAAAAAAAATAAAAATTGTATGCTAGATGGGATGTTGACTTGCTTGGAAAGTAGGTCATTTGTACCGTATTGAAATAACCTGTCTGTGTAGTCAATACCGCCATCTAGTGGAGAGGAGAGCCTTTACAACAACTCTTCAACGCATGTTTTACACACTAGGGTCAACTAACCATTGTCTACTGTCTTCTATTACATTTTTCCCTTAATTTATCCAGCATGGATCCAACAACAACGGTGGATGCATAACTAGGCTAGCCCAGTACAGCTCAGCCCAGTTTAGATCTGACCGGTACAGCTCAGCCCAGTTTAGATTTGACCGGTACAGCTCAGCCCAGTTTAGATCTGACCGGTACAGCTCAGCCCAGTTTAGATCTGACCGGTACAGCTCAGCCCAGTTTAGATCTGACCGGTACAGCTCAGCCCAGTTTAGATCTGACCGGTACAGCTCAGTTTGGCCCTAATGTGTGATTAAGGGAACAGAGGTCAGAGACAGAGGAGTTGGCTGGTTTAGTGGTCTAACATACCTGGCCCGTTGTGTTTCAGTTTGAAGTTCTCGTCTTTAAACTTGGTCCCGTATATGGACTTCCCTCCAGTCCCGTTGTGATGCGTGAAATCTCCTCCCTGAGGGCAGAGTGAGTTAGTGCTCTTACTTTTAGACAACACCACCACACAACATTGTAAATAAATACAACCTTCATAAGGGCCACGTATAGTAGTGTAATGAAACAGGCAGGGAGAGTGAGCTTGTCCACAGTGGTCGGTAAACCCTCAACTTTCTGGCCAAAAGCCCTGGGTCACTACACTTACTCCCTCCTTTCAAAGAGCATGTCCTCGGGCTAGCCTTAACAGGATGACACCTTACTGGAACGCGATCACCGGCCTAGCACATCTGTGGGGTCCGATCACGTCTGACACCAGCGTAATGAAACAGGCAGGGAGAGTGAGCTTGTCTGGGAGTAGTCGGCAAACCATCAACCTTTTGGCCCGTAGTCCTGTGCGCCATCGCTTGTGTCACAAAAGCATTCTGCAGTGGCAGAGTCGATATCAGAGCTTATAAACACAGGGTCGCTACAGTAGAGATACAATTTCAATGAGGGACCAAAATATTTCAATCGTTGCAGAACACAACTCAAAGTGATAGCCAAACAAGACTGTTTACATAGAAAGAGGTTTCTCTATGACAAGGTTTCCCAAACTCAGTCTTGGGGTCTTCCATGGGTGCACATTTTTGCACTAGTACTACACAACTGATTCAAATAATTAACTCATCATCAAGCGTTGATTATTTGAATCAGCTGAGTGAGTAGTGCTCGGGCAAAAACAAACATGTGCACCCATGGAAGACCCCAGGACCGAGTTTGGGAAACCCTGCTCTATGATAAGGTAAGCCCGGATACAGTACCTGACACATGAACTCAGGAATCACTCTGTGGAACACTGATCCTTTGTATCCAAAGCCATGTTCCCCAGTGCACAGTGCTCTAAAGTTCTCTGTCAGAAAACAACAACATCAATTCACTACTAAGTAAAACACAATGTAAGGTTATACAGTGCAGTATTTTATTTGTTGTCACTGTCCAGGTAAGTCTCATTGACTGGCTATTTCTATAGAACACAAATCAATGTTTACCTGCTGTTTTGGGCACAGCAGCTGCATTCAACTGTAATGAAATGTCAATAAAGGACAATGTCAGGTTAGTTAGGTAGATAAGCAGGTTTAATGTATTGATTGGTTCCCATGATTATTTCTAGTCTGTCGTTTTCTATGGCTAAACAATGTATTGATAGCCAGCTAGTTAGATAATAGTCTTTGTTGCTAGAAGCTAGCTGGATAGTTTTGCCCTTTTCTCTACATGAACATGCTTGGTTGAACACACTAGCCATAGCAATCTTATCAACACCCCAATCAGCTCATTATCCTTTTAGCAGAAAGAGGGGTGTGACTGTAGTTAAAACCAACTGGAAATGAATGGGCTTAGGTACTTCAACAACTAAGCATGGCTACCTATCTAGCTAGCTAGATAACTATTTTAACTAGCTAAGCAAGCTCTGCTGGACATGCCCTAAAATGAACCGTCAACTTGTGCAGAAAATAGCGTTATTCTATGGAGGTATGTGTATCTGCCTTTTTACTGTTATTTTGTGTAGCTAACTTAGGTAACGTTAGCTGGCTAATGTCATATTTAGCTTGCTACGGGGTCAGCATCTACGCTAGCTAGCTACGTTAGTTAGCAAGCTACCTCTATAATGATTCGTCCCAGAGGTTCATTGTCAGCTGCGATGTCAAAATACACGACTGGATTCTTGACGGGTCCAGACGAAAACAACCTGGTCGCAGCAATTGCCAAAGAGCAATATTTTATACGATTTTTCATTTGCAACATCTTTGCATAGTTGTCGACATGAAGTACCGAGGATGGGGGTGTGTACACATGACGTCTCTTAGACCCCAACAGCGACACAGAATGATGACGTTGTGAACATAAACATATTTGTATTTTTATTTAAACGTTATTTAACTAGGGCAGTCAGTTAAGAACAAATTCTTATTAACAATGACAGCTTACAACGATCAAACCCGTACAACGCTGGGCCAAATGTGCGCCGCCCAATGGGACACAATCACGGCCGGTTGTGATACAGCCAGATTCGAACCAGGGTGTCTAGTTACGCCTCTAGCACTGAGATGCAGTGACTTAGACTGCTGCTAGTCCATGAAAAGTATTAATACATCTCTGTGTCTACAATATTAAATAGTATTTTCGTTGTAATTGTCAATGTCTTATTCCGCTCTCCATCAAAGCACCAATATATACATCGAATTAGCATAACAAAACAATCCCCATCAAATTCCATCCGTTTAAACGAGATACATTTCAAATAAATGTTTTATACATGTTTTTATACTTCAAGGGGTCTTAAAAATAACAAAAATGATCCTTGGTATGACCTTAAAACAATGTTATATAATTTAGATAATCCCCTCACCCCCCTTCAGTTTATACAGGGTTTATACATGTCATCCCTAGGAGGGGTGCGTCACTTGAGTGGGTAGAGTCACTGACGTGGTCTTCCTGTCTGGGTTGGCGCCCCCCTTGGGTTGTGCTGTGGCGGATATCTTTGTGGGCTATATTCGGCCTCGTCTCAGGATGGTAAGTTGGTGGTTGAAGATATCCCTTTAGCGGTGTGGGGGCTGTGCTTTGGCAAAGTGGGTGGGGTTATATGTCCGGGGGTATCATCGGATGGGGCCACAGTGTCTCCTGACCCCTCCTGTCTCAGCCTCCAGTATTTATGCTGCAGTAGTTTATGTGTCGGGGGCTAGGGTCAGTCTGTTATTTCTCCTGTCTTATCCGGTGTCCTGTGTGAATTTAAGTATGCTCTCTCTAATTCTCTTTCTTTCTTTCTTTCTTTCTTTCTTTCTTTCACTCTCTCTTTCTTTCAGAGGACCTGAGCCCTATGACCATGCCTCAGGACTACCTGGCATGATGACTCCTTGCTGTCCCCAGTCCACCTGGCCGTGCTGCTGCTCCAGTTTCAACTGTTCTGCCTGCAGCTATGGAACCCTGACCTGTTCACCGGACGTGCTACCTGTCCCAGACCTGCTGTTTCAACTCTCTAGAGACAGCAGGAGCGGTAGAGATACTCTCAATGATCGGCTATGAAAAGCCAACTGACATTTACTCCTGAGGTGCTGACCAGTTTCACCCTCGAGAACTACTGTGATTATTATTTGACCCTGCTGATCATTTATGAACATTTGAACATCTTGGCCATGTTCTGTTATAATCTCTACCCGGCACAGCCAGAAGAGGACTGGCCACCCCTCATAGCCTGGTTCCTCTCTAGGTTTCTTCATAGATTTTGGCCTTTCTAGGGAGTTTTTTTCCTAGCCACCGTGCTTCTACACCTGCATTGCTTGCTGTTTGGGGTTTTAGGCTGGATTTCTGTACAGCACTTTGATATATCAGCTGATGTAAGAAGGGCTATATAAATAAATTTGATTTGATGAGTTAAATAACTATGTGTTATAAACAGCCTCTTCCTTTTTAGGGTAATTTCAAAGGGTGCATGCATGTAATGTGTGTTTTGCTTGTGAGAGCCTTATTATATAACTATCATATTGTTATAAAGGGTCTTTATACTGACTTGACTGTCAGTTGGTCTTGATAGATCCAGAATTCTCCACTGTGATTTTGTCTGGTGGTTGATGTTACATAGGGCATAGAACTTAAGATGTATTAGAAAACCAAGATCACAAGTTTCATCTGAATACATATTTATTAGATAAATATTAGGATGTCACATCATCTAACTACATACAGTTTTGCAAGACTAAAAATCACAATTCATTTTTTTCTGACCAGTTTAGAATATGAAATGACTGTACACAGAATGTACAAAACAAAAAAGACAACTGCCACTTGGTGTGCCAATCACTTCAGATTGTACCTTGGAAGTAATATTTTTTGCCTAATTGTGTAAAAACTGTAAATTTGCCAAAATTGTACAAACTGTAAATTTGGTATCAACAATCTTTAGGAACCACTCATGGTTCCCACGTCCCGATTTATTCCTCAAAATGATCTTTATTATGTTGTTGTAGTAGCACCTTTATAAAGTACACAAGTAATAGAGAAATACACAAGTTTTACACAAAGGGAAACAAATGTTTCTTTTTTTTCTCCTTTTCCAACACCCCCTCATGTTTGAGAAGTAGATAAAGTATCTTACATGAATGAACATGTGGTTGGAGGCAGAGGGCTGTACAGACTATCAAACACAGACTCCATTTCCCACAATTCAACAGTCTCTTCTGACAGGAGGATGCAAACTTTACAAATTCTAAATACACAATGCGCATCATTGCCCCGTGTGGCGAAAATGTCTACATTTCTGTAAGTTAATGTATCTCTATCTGTCATTTACACTATGTACATGCATCCCTCAGAGACCCTCCAGACCCTATTCCTGCATGTTAGTGACAGAAAACAGAGGGCAGGGGATCACATCTCCCATTTTCTTTAAATGAAAATACATTGCACCCTCTAACTAACACACTCCACTTGTGTCCATTGACTGTACATCTACAGTTTGGTGTGGAGCCTGAACCTCGGACAAGGCGTATCGAGAGTAATGTTGATAGACCAGACTTCAGCATCATGTCTACACAGATCTACAGATAGACAGGGCAGGGGAGTTAAAATACCTCACTGTGGCAGTGCATTGTCTTCAACAAACAGACATAGACACAGACAGACAGCCTAAAATATCGTAGGGTCAGTTGCATTCAGGTGATTCAACCAGCGTTGGGGATCATTCTTAAGTCCTAAAAATATCCACCGATTGAGAAGTCTTCAATTTAATTTAGTAGCCTACATGATCTGAAGTAAACCAAATTATGATTATTCTCACAGTCACTGAATAATTACAGAAAATAACTTAAAATAGGAGAACAATATCAAAAATGCTACGAGGATAGAATAATACGCATGATGATCTTGTGTTGTACAAAACAGGATTCACAAAAATAAAAAATAACTCACATTCAATTCCAGAGGGTATTACAATTTAGACTTGACTTAAACAAAAATGATAGAGGGTCAAGTCACTTTCCTCTACTTTTCCCCAATACATTAGCAAACATTTTTAAAGCATATATTTTCAGGATGGCAACCATTTTGAAGTATTGTCTTTATAAACCATTGTGTTCCTTTTGAACAAGAGTTGACAAAATACAGTTTAACAGTAACAAGACATAGGAAATGCAGTGCAACCACACATCTGTTCAGAACACTTTTTGATTGGCTCCCTAAGTGTATGTTTTTGATGTATTGTGTAACCTTTATTTAACTAGGCAAGTCAGTTTAGAACATATTCTTATTTACAATGACGGCCTTTCCCAGCCAAACCCTAACCCGGAAGACGCTGGGCCAATTGTGAGCCGCCCTATGATACTCGAAATCACGACCGGTTGTGATACACCCTGGAATCTAACCAGGTCTGTAGTGACGCCTCTAGCACTGAGATGCAGAGCCTTAGACCATATTATTCTTACATTATAGTAGAGGTCCAAGCCAACTCCTTCTACAAACTGTAGGATAACTTTGGTGATGCATCACGCATGGCCATTTTCCAATGAACAGTAGAAATGAAACAAACATGAAAAGAAAAAAGCTGGACATTAGCCAAAATCATTCCTTTGCAAGAAAATGTCAAATAAAATCATGATAAAAAAAAATGCAATGGCTAGAATGTTTCTGGCTAATCTAGAACAAAGACCATTGGCACACATGCACTTCTTAACACCACACAGTATGGTTACAGGAGCAATTGCAGGCCTGTAGAACAGAGGAAGTCTCACGTTAAGAGGGATCTGGCTCTATTAGAATGGCCGACTGTCTTTTGCAACACTAGCTGTGTCTCTATGATAGACTAAATAAGGACGGACTCTGTACTTCTCTTTTTCTATCACTCTCATCCTCACTCTTTCTCAAGCACATACACACAGATACACACATACTTCTCCATCATTCTAAGCCAAAACAAATGTTTTTGTAAAACGTACTTTTGCATAGCCCACTGTCCGATATGGCATTGTACTGTAACACCAGGGAAGAGAAACTTGAACAACATTGGAGGGGGGCGATAGACAGACTGAATAGAGTTAACAGTGCTGATTCTTATGTAGACTGGGTGGGCTAGCTAGCTAGGTTAGGTTCCTCATCCACAGGCCTTGGTCTCTCCTCCCAGGGCTCTGTCTGCCATGTGGTGTGGTGTGACCCACTGTCGGTTGTGCTTCAGTTAGACTGGATGGTACGTACCCAGTGATGACGGACGTCCCGTTGGAAATACACACTATGAGCTAAAGGTCCGAGGTTATAAGAACACACTGTAGGTCAAAGGTCAGGGGTTAAAGGCTGTGGTCTCAGGGGGTCAGGGCTTGGAAGAACACACATCAACAGAGGATAGATATAAACATTGGCTAGGAGAAGAAGATGACTTTTCTTCCCTATTCATGTATTTTTTTTCCTTTTTTTGTATAAGGGGGAAATAAGGACGATACAAAATGCTACAACACTTTTCCCTAAAAGCTCACACAGAGAGTTCGGCCTGTGTGACGTCCTACACATAGAACGTGATTATTAGCTGCACAGTTTAAGTTGGAAAAGACAAGAGATAAAATATCACTGAAGGGGTAGACAACCGACATGGCCGTCGATGTTGTCGGCCGGAGGAGCTCCGCAGCAGAGCAGTGTAAAGAGTCTTTACACGAGGAAGAGTGTGTGTGAGGAAGAGGACGTGAGGTCATGAGTGCATTTCCTGTTTCCAAACTCTGTCACACACAGTGTCCACTCCCTGTCATCCTCATCATCGCCTCATGTTCTGACAGATGACCTCAGCGTTGCTCCTATGCCACCTACACGTCTTTGTTTGTGTGTGTGTGTGACTTGACGATGTCCCCACTACCAGTCCATATGAGGACGACGGTGTGTCTATGGACTCTATGGAGAGTCCAGCTGGTTGGACACACCCTGTGGTGTGTGTGTCTGTCTGTGGAGAAGGTTTGGGTTCGGCTCGAGCGGTGAGGGAGGTGAAAGTTAATTGTTCTCGAAGAGGGAGAGGAGGTCATCGTTGCTGTTGGAGGGGAGGTCTGGAGGATCCAGATAGGACAGGAGCTCGTCTGGGTTAGCCAGCTCTGGAAGCAGCTGTAGAGAGAGAGAGAGAGAAAGAGAGAGGGAGGGAGGGAAAGAAAGGAAGAGGGGGGGAAAGAGAGGAAGAGAGAGAGCGAGAGAGAAAGAGAGCGAGAGTGAGACAGATGGACAGAGAGAGAAAGATATAAGGGAAGAGATACGCATTGTCATTAGACTTCTCACTTCTATCCAAAGAGTCCATTTAAACAACTAAAGGTATGAACATACTATAGCAGTTGACTTTTCCCATCAAACCATAGTTAGGCAATGAGAAAAGGGTCCTTCCTATCCAGAATCCTTGGGACGTCCCAACTCTGACCTTACCCCATTGAAGTTGAAATGTAAAATAGTTATGTGTGAGAGTTAAGGTTAGGTAAGGGTTATGGTTAGGATTTAGGGAACGGCCATCCCAAGGATCCTGGGTTGCACTAACAATGAGATAAGATTTAGCAGACGATGCTAACGCTACTTAAATGATGTTCACATACGTAAGCACGATGTCACAATGATGTCACACTTACATCTAGGGAGGGCTCAGGCATGTCACCACTAATTTGACCTTCGATGCCCGAGGACGAGTGGTTAAAGTTCATATCGCCATGCGGGCGACTGTTCTGGCCTTGCTGCTGTTGGGGAGTTGGGGCCTGCTGGCGAGGGGGCTGCAACGATTGGCTGCTGTGATGCAACGACTGCCCTGCTTGGCTGCCACCGTGATGTAACGACTGGCTGTTGGGGTGAGGAGGCATGTGTGCACTCTGCTGTTGCATGGAATTATGGTGCTGATCAGTGGTGGAAGGATGAGACATCTGAGGAGAGAGAGAGATAGGGAGGGGAGAGAGAGAGAGAGAGAGAGAGAGAGATAGGGAGGGAGAGAGATATGGAGGGAGAGAGATAGGGAGGGAGAGAGATAGGGAGGGAGAGAGAGAGATAGGGAGGGAGAGAGAGATATGGAGGGAGAGAGATATGGAGGGAGAGAGATATGGAGGGAGAGAGATAGGGAGGGAGAGAGAGAGAGATATGGAGAGAGAGAGATAGGGAGGGAGAGAGAGAGAGAGAGATAGGGAGGGAGAGAGACACAGAGATAGGGAGAGAGAGAGATAGGGAGGAGAGAGAGAGAGAGAGAGAGAGAGAGAGGGAGGGAGAGAGAGAGAGACAGAGAGAGAGATAGGGAGAGAGAGAGAGAGACAGAGAGAGAGATATGGAGAGAGAGAGATATGGAGGGAGAGAGAGAGAGATATGGAGAGAGAGAGATATATGGAGGGAGAGAGATATGGAGGGAGAGAGAGAGAGACAGAGAGAGAGAGATATGGAGAGAGAGAGATATGGAGGGAGAGAGATATGGAGGGAGAGAGATAGGGAAGGAGGGATGGAGAGAAAGAGAGAGACAGAGAAAGGAGTGTGGTTTAAAGTAAGCTCGGAGCTGACATACAGATGGTGACATGAGCAAGACTGCCAAGACACGCTGTGCACAATGCCAATGCTGCCGTGATCCAGATCAGTGCTTTTCTTTGACAGGTATTACAACAACCTATACGAGATTATTTAAAACGGTGTGCAAGTATTACTATTCCTTTCATACAACACTTTTTGTACTCTGCACCTGGAAAATGTTTGGATGTGGGTATTTGACTTTTTCTATGAGGATTTTCAACAACTCTGGTGTGAGCCCTGGTGGTTGGTAGTGGAGGTGTAGGGGACTTACAGGGTCGTTGATGCCGTGGCTGTGGGGCTTGTCCTGGGATAGGAGAACCACAGGAACGTCTGGGAGGTGGGACAGCTGAGGGGGGTTGATAAAGTCACTCATGGGGGATCCTCCTCCCCCTCTCAGTCCACCTCCTCCTCCTCCCCCGCCTGACGGGTTACCGTGGGGGAAGTCAAAGTTCCCGTGGCCGTGGTAATTGTTGCCTAGCAGCACAGAAAAACACAAATAAGGGGAGATATTTCTTAAGTTGTTTTACCTACCTTAGTATGACTGTAGTTGCTCTGGATAAGAGTGTCTACTAAATAACAAACATTTAAATTGTAAATGCAATATCTGAATTCTGAAAATGGTCATTACCTGGGCCTCTGGGGCCACTGTACTCCCCTGGGTTTCCCCCGGTGCCGCCTCCCCCGTGCTGAGCAGGGCCTGATGGGTAATGGGAGGGGCCAGGGCCCAGCTGGGCGATCATCTCCATGACGTTGGGCATGGTCATCTGGGAGGGGCTCATGGTCTTTAAGCGTTTGGCCAGCGGTCCATCAGGGTCTTCTTTAATATGGAGGTCAGACTTGATGGGCACCGGCCGCCAGCTACACGTTGGGTCAATGGTCACCTCCTCAAACTCCGAACTACGGGAAAAGGAAGGGGACATTTTTATACAGTCCGATATTGTGGAAAAGTCCAGTATGGTTAGTAATATTGGGAATACTGGAAAAGAACGAAGCACTGCAGGTTGAAGAAGGGAATATTTATGGTCCTAGACACTATAGAAATACTGGTGGGAATACTGGAAAAGAACATGAAGCACTGGAGGTTAATAATAATACATATTATTAGTAATAACGAAGAATAATACATACTTCTGGATGGCGTTGAGGATTCCCCACATGTACTGGTCCACCTCTAAACCCTCTAACAATGCAGTTTTACTACGATGAGAAAGAGGGAGGGAGGAAGGGGAGCGAGAGAGAGGAGTGGAGGAAGGAGAGGGGAGGGGAGAGAGATGGAGGGGAGGGGGAAAGAGAGATGGAGGGGAGAGAGATGGAGGGGAGAGAGAGATGGAGGGGAGGGAGAGAGATGGAGAGAGAGAGATGGGAGAGAGAGAGATGGAGGGGAGAGAGAGATGGAGGGGAGGGAGAGAGATGGAGAGAGAGAGATGGAGGGGGGGGAGAGAGAGATGGAGGATGGGGAGAGAGAGATGGAGGGAGAGAGAGATGGAGGGGGAGAGAGAGATGGAGGGGAGGGGAGAGAGATGGAGAGAGAGAGATGGAGGGGGAGAGAGAGATGGAGGGGGGGCAAGAGAGAGAGGGCGAGAGAGAGCGAGAGGCATTATTTTAACTCATTCAAAAAGGAGACATAACTTTATTGACAAAACATCGTTTGGAAATGGTCACCACATACTTGCACACAGGACACCTCCACGTCCCCCTCTCACAGTTCAGCTGCAGATACCACTCCAGATCAAAACACTGGAAGACAAAGCACTTATCAGAGTCATGTATTTCCTAAACAGGGGTATATTGTATGATCTGTCAGGTGTATTGCTTCAAGACCAGGTTAGCCCACTGAGCTATAGCCAAAAGCATTAGCTCTGGGAGCTAACATGAGTCTTCAGGTCTCAGGCAAGTTTACTCATCACAGTGTGGTTCACTGAACAACTTGTGCTATAAAGATTTTCCTGTTCTAGACTTTCCTGGTCTAGACTTTCCTGGTCTAGACTTTCCTGGTCTAGGTACACAGTCAGCGGAAACCCGTGTCCTTTGTAAAATATACTCCATTTACATGTTAGTCATTTAGCAGACGCTCTTATCCAGAGACTTAAAGTTAGGGTTAAGTGCCTTGCTCAAGGGCACATTGACAGATTGTTCACTTAGACGGCTTGGGGGTTCAAACCAGCAACCTTTAGTTTACTGTCTCAATGGTCTTAACCGCTAGGCTACCTGCAGCCCTATAAGATAGGCAATGTGTGTATAAAAAACATACCCTTTCCTGCCATCCTACCTGTACGTGTTTGCAGTCATGCCCCCTGGCAGGCAGCTGGATGCGCCTGAAGGTGATTGGACATTTGAGGGAGACTTTGATGGCGGTCTGCTCAACGCCGTCCTCCCCGTTTAGACTGGTGTTACCCGACGAGGCCACTACACTGCTGAAGTTCCTCTTAACTGGAGGGAGGGGAAAGGAGGGAGGGAGGGGGGGGGAGGAGGGAGGGAGGGAGGGGGGAAAGGAAGGAGGAGGGGAAAGGAAGGAGGGAGGGAGGGGAAAGGAGGGAGGAGGGAGAGAGAGGGAGGAGGGAGAGAGGGGAAAGGAAGGAGGGAGGGAGGGGAAAGGAGGGAGGAGGGAGGGAGGGAGGAGGGAGGGAGGGGAAGGGGAGAGGGAGGGAGGGAGGGAGGAGGGAGGGAGGGAGGGAGGGAGGAGGGAGGGAGGGAGGGAAAAGGAGGAGGGAGGGGAAAGGAAGGAGGGAGGGAGGGGAAAGGAGGGAGGAGGGAGGGAGGGGAAAGGAGGGAGGAGGGATAGAGGGGAAAGGAAGGAGGGAGGGAGGGAGGGAGGTTGCTCTTTAATTATTTGTTACTTTTATTTCTTATTCTTATTCGTATTTTTTAAACGGCAATGTTGGTTAGGGGCTTGTAAGTATTTCACTGTAAGGTCTACTACACCTGTTGTATTCAGCATTTCACTGTAAGGTCTACTACACCTGTTGTATTCAGCATTTCACTGTAAGGTCTACTACACCTGTTGTATTCAGCATTTCACTGTAAGGTCTACTACACCTTTGTATTCAGCATTTCACTGTAGGTCTACTACACCTGTTGTATTCAGCATTTCACTGTTGGTCTACTACACCTGTTGTATTCAGCATTTCACTGTAAGGTCTACTACACCTGTTGTATTCAGCATTTCACTGTAAGGTCTACTACACCTGTTGTATTCAGCATTTCACTGTAAGGTCTACTACACCTGTTGTATTCAGCATTTCACTGTAAGGTCTACTACACCTGTTGTATTCAGCATTTCACTGTAAGGTCTACTACACCTGTTGTATTCGGCGCATGTGACTAATTCAATTTGATTTGACTGATGGCATATTCTTGCACAGAAGATTGATGTAAAGATAGTAAAGTAGTAGTATAGTACAGTATATTATAGTTGTAGCATAGTACAGCATAGTAATGGTAACATACTCTTGGTGATGCAGTGTTCTGCAGGCAGGAGTCAGAGTTACAGTTAAACAGGGTAAATGCCCTACTACAACAGCAGTATAGCAATAGTAACATACTCTTGGTGATGCAGTGTTCTGCAGGCAGGAGTCTCTTCTTCAGGAGCCCTTGCAGGACGGAGCGGACTGAAGGCCTGTGGACCAGCTGCAGCACAAACAGGTGCGACTGCACATAGAGAAAATACATGAAGGCATAGAGACCTAAATAAAGAGTGGGTCACGAACAGGGAATTCTCCATAGACAGCAGTAGTTCTACTATAGTTTAGCTTCTACACCTTCTGTACACATCACAGCACAGAGGTGTCTCAACCAATCATAGCATTGCTATGTTGACCGGCCATATAACAGAAATTCAACTGAATAACCACTGAATAACCACTGAATAACCACTGCCAAGTTTATATGCAACAGGGGTAGTTACAAAGAGTTTAAAACATTAAGCCAGATGTTATTTAACATTTCCCTTGTATCCTTTGTTCTGCATGTTCTTCTGGATGGTGTACTCACACAGCAGCATGCAGTGACAGTAATCTGGATGGTGTACTCACACAGCAGCATGCAGTGACAGTAATCTGGATGGTGTACTCACACAGCAGCATGCAGTGACAGTAATCTGGATGGTGTACTCACACAGCAGCATGCAGTGACAGTAATCTGGATGGTGTACTCACACAGCAGCATGCAGTGACAGTAATCTGGATGGTGTACTCACACAGCAGCATGCAGTGACAGTAATCTGGATGGTGTTTCTGCCGGGCTGGCACACTTGCTTCAGGTGCAAGGGTTTATGGGACGTCTTGTTGTCGCCTCGCTCGATGGTCAGGGGCGTGGCGTTGACACTGACCTGGAAGGAAGAAGGACAGCTTGTGTGTGTGTACACATGTGACCATGTGTGTGCATGAGTATGTGTGTGTGTGTGTGTTTCTGAATGAATGAGAGTTTGTGTGTGTGTGTGTGTGTGCTGACCTGGACGGAGGCAGGCCAGTTGGTGTTCATCTGTCGGTCCTCGTGGTGGTAACACTTGAACTGAAGCTCCAGGTCTGACCTTGTGAGGTCAAAGAGCAAAGGGCAGAGGTCAATATAGCCAAATACAAAATAGTTTTTCTGAATCCACTCCTCATGGACACCCAGCCAGGACTGCACAGTTTTGTTCCAGCCCAGCACTAGCACACCTGATTCAGTTGGTCAAGGGTTGGTAATAAGCTTAGTTGAAAGTTCCGTAGACCTTTCCTGCAGTCAATGACCAAAAGCTCCCTCTTTGTTACTCATAATGTCATTGTTCATAAATAAAATAAACATTTAAAAAGCGAAAATCCAGTGTTTCTATGTCAAACGGTTTAATTATATTTCTGTGTCTTCTGTGTTGTGTAATATTGGGATGCAAACTAAAAATGGAATACATTTCAACTCTATATCTGACATGGAACAGGTGTCTTATTTTATTAAGTCCATAACCATGTGTGTGAGGTGGATACTTTAGTTTCAAGGTAGATTTGTTGAAGACTACCAAGAACCACACTGTGTGTGAGGTGGATACTTTAGTTTCAAGGTAGATTTGTTGAAGACTACCAAGAACCACACTGTGTGTGAGGTGGATACTTTAGTTTCAAGGTAGATTTGTTGAAGACTACCAAGAACCACACTGTGTGTGAGGTGGATACTTTAGTTTCAAGGTAGATTTGTTGAAGACTACCAAGAACCACACTGTGTGTGAGGTGGATACTTTAGTTTCAAGGTAGATTTGTTGAAGACTACCAAGAACCACACTGTGTGTGAGGTGGATACTTTAATTTCAAGGTAGATTTGATTAAGACTACCAAGAACCACACTGTGTGTGAGGTGGATACTTTAGTTTCAAGGTAGATTTGTTGAAGACTACCAAGAACCACACTGTGTGTGAGGTGGATACTTTAGTTTCAAGGTAGATTTGTTGAAGACTACCAAGAACCACACTGTGTGTGAGGTGGATACTTTAGTTTCAAGGTAGATTTGTTGAAGACTACCAAGAACCACACTGTGTGTGAGGTGGATACTTTAGTTTCAAGGTAGATTTGTTGAAGACTACCAAGAACCACACTGTGTGTGAGGTGGATACTTTAATTTCAAAGTAGATTTGTTTAAGACTACCAAGAACCACACTGTGTGTGAGCCTGATTTAGCCCACTGCAGTAAAAGGTTACATTCTCAGGACTGCAATTGGTCAATATTGTCCAGGGAATGTTAACATCATGGTTGCCATGGATAGGCCATTCTATTAG
Organism: Oncorhynchus keta; assembly: GCF_023373465.1. Classification (NCBI taxonomy): domain Eukaryota; kingdom Metazoa; phylum Chordata; class Actinopteri; order Salmoniformes; family Salmonidae; genus Oncorhynchus; species Oncorhynchus keta. Next base: position 25,290,724 of record NC_068456.1, read on the forward strand.
AGGAAGAACATTTGTAGAGGTACAGAAAAAGACTCCATGGACGGTCGAATGTGTGTGTCTGTCTCTCCATATCTCACCTCCACATGAGGGTCTGATGTACCGACGGTCGCAGGTGGTAGACGTGATTACTGACGGCGAGGTTGTGTTCCAACCGGAAAGGTTCCAATACCACGCCGTCCCGGACCGGGAAGGTCAACCGCAGCTCCTCGTTGGGATTGGCTGATTGGAGCGGAGAGACAGGACAGGAAGATAGGACGTCAGCTTTCCGTTTAAATGTATCTGTGGTATCTGTGGTAGTGGGGTTAGAGTTGTATACTGGTTGATTAACAGTCACACATACAGTAAACAGTGGCTGGGGCACCGGGATATCACTGGGTGGTATTACCCTGACTAACACGTGGCTGTACATTCCTATGGTTAGATGCTATAGGAGTCAACAACAGCCATGTATCAGGGCAGCATGTAGTAGTGATCAGGGTTGGGCTCAAATCCATTTTATTTCCAGTCAATTCAGAAAGTAAAACAAATTCCAATTCCAAATGTTCCCAATTAAAAAGCATTGAAGAGAATTGGAAATGTAGTTTCATTGTACTTCCTGAATTGAAAAGGAATTGAGCCTAACCCTGGTGATGTAGTGGACTAGTCGTGTCAGTGGCTTTGTACTGTATCTCATGAAATGGAAATAGAAACATCAATGTTCTGCTAATGCTTGTTGGACAGGCTTTGTTGTATTTTCAGCCACAGGTATCTAAGGAGCTACTGACAGCATGGAATAGCTCTGCTGTGTGTGTGTGTGTGTGTGTGCATGTGTGTGTGTGTGTGTGTGTGTGCATAATTCCATACTGTACATTCATACACACTATATATACAAAAGTATGTGGACACCCCTTCAAATGAGTGGATTTGGCTACTTCAGCCACACCGTTGCTGACAGGTGTATAAAATCAAGCACACAGCCATGTAATCTCCATAGACAAACATTGGCAATAGAATGACCTTACTGAAGAGTTCAGTAACTTTCAACGTGGCACCGTCATAGGATGCCACCTTTCCAACAAATCAAATTGAATCAAAATCAAATCTCACCGTGAAATGCTTACTTACAATCCCTTAACCAATCATGCAGTTCAAGAAATAGAGTTAAGAATATATTTACTAAATAAAATAAAGTATAAAAATAAATAAAAAGTAACACAATAAAATAACAAGGCTTTTTACAGGGGGTACCAGTACCAAGTCATGTAGTTGGGGGTTTAGTGACTATGCATGGATAAGAAACAGGAGGGGGGTGTCAATGTAAATAGTCCAGGTGGCCATTTGATTAATTGTTCAGCAGTCTTATGGCTTGGGGGTAGAAGCTGTTAAGGAGCCTTCTGGACCTAGACTTGGCTCTCCGGTACCGCTTGCAGTGCGGTAGCAGAGAGAACAGTCTATGACTTGGGTGATTGGAGTCTTTGACCATTTTTGGGGCTTCCACTGACACGCCTAGTGTATAGGTCCTGAGTGGCAGGAAGCTTGGCCCCACTGATGTACTGGGCCGTACACACCGCCCTCTGCAGCACTTATGGTCAGATGCCGAGCTGTTGCCATACCAAGCAGTGATGCAACCAGTCAGGATGCTCTCGATGGTGCAGCTGTAGAACTTTTTGAAGATCTGGGGACCCAAGCCAAATCCTTTCAGTGAAGGGAAAAAGGTGTTGTCGTGCCCTCTTCACGACTGTCTTGGTGTGTTTGGATCATGATAGTTTATTGGGGATGTGGACACCAAGGAACTTGAAACTCTCGACCCGCTCCACTACAGCCATGTCGATGTGAATGGGGGCGTGTTCGGTCCTCCTTTTCGTGTAGTCCACGCTCAGCTCCTTTCTCTTGCTCACGTTGAGGGAGAGGTTGTTGTCAGTTGGTCAAATTTCTGCCCTGCCAGAGCTGCCCCGGTCCTCTTTATTTATTTAAGTGTTTTTATTATGAAGTGGAAACATCTAGGAGCAATAACGGCTCAGCCGCGAAGTGGTAGGCCACACAAGCACACAAAACAGGACCGCCGAGGGCTGAAATGCGTAGCGCATAAAAATGGTCTGTCCTCGGTTGCAACACTCACTACCGAGTTCCAAACTGCCTCTGGAAGCAACGTCAGCACAAGAACTGTTCGTTGGGAGCTTTATTAAATGGGTCATCGCCGCCATTGGACTCTGGAGCAGTGGAAACGCAATCTATGGAGTGATGAATCACGCTTCACCATCTGGCAGTACAACGGACGAATATGGGTTTTGTGGATTCCAGGAGAACGCTACCTTCCCCAATGCATAGTGCTAACTGTAACGTTTGGTGGAGGAGGAATAATGGTCTGGAGCTGTTTTTCATGGTTGGGGATAGGCCCCTCAGTTCCAGTGAAGGGAAATCTTAACACTACAACATACGATGACATTCTAGACGATTCTGTTCTTCCAAATTTGTGGCAACAGTTTGGAGAAGGCCCTTTCCTGTTTCAGCATGACAAGGCCTCCGTGCACAAAGAGAGGTCCATACAGAAATGCTTTGTTGAGATCAGTGTGGAAGAACATGGCTGGCCTGCACAGAGCCCCGACCCCAACCCCATCAAACACCTTTGGAACGCGGACTGCAAGTCAGGCCTAATTGCCCAACATCAGTTGCCGGACCTGACTATTGCTCTTGTGGCTGAATGTAAATCCCAGCAGAAATGTTCCATAATCTAGTGAAAAGCCTTCCCAGAAGAGTGGAGTATAGCAGTAAAGGGGGAATGAGATGTTCAAAGAGCAGGTGTCCACATACTTCTGGTCATGTAGTGTACATTCATTACATTCATTCCTGTGTTTGTGTGTGGATGCTCCAGTGTAATTACTCACTGGGAGGTGGAAGCACTGTCATATTTGGTTTCATGTCTGGCGGGAACGGCGGCTTGACATCCGGGTTGGGCGAGAGGTACGGAGGCATACTGCTTCCGGGGGTCATGGGAGGTGTGGGATTACCAGGCACCGGGGAGTGGGGGTAGTTACCTGGCCTGGGGGCCTGCAGAGAGTGGGAAGGAGGGAGGGGGAAGGGGAGAGAGGGAGAGTGAAAGAGAGAGAAGGAAAGTGATACGTGTTATTAAAAAAACATGAGAGATAGAGAATTCAAATAACTCTGTTGGAAGTTCCATTTGCTTAGACCCAAACCCATATTAACAAAGGAGAGAGCACATACCCCGTTGCCTTGACTATATGAGTATACACCAGCAGAGAAGTTGCTGTTCTGACCATTGAATGGCTCTTGCTGTGAAAGAAACAGACATCAATGATTAAATGTACAACTGCACAACGGGAAAAGGAGCAAATTATCAAATGGTTAGGTTACTGTGAGGCGAGTTTCTTGAGCTTACAGGTAGATCTGGAGTGTTACTGTGAGGGAGTTCTTACAGGTAGATTTGGAGTGTTACTGTGAGGAAGGTCTAGAGCTTACAGGTAGATCTGGAGTGTTACTGTGAGGAAGGTCTAGAGCTTACAGGTAGATAGGGAGTGTTACTGTGAGGGAGTTCTTACAGGTAGATTTGGAGTGTTACTGTGAGGGAGGTCTAGAGCTTACAGGTAGATCTGGAGTGTTACTGTGAGGGAGGTCTAGAGCTTACAGTTAGATCTGGAGTGTTACTGTGAGGGAGGTCTAGAGCTTACAGTTAGATCTGGAGTGTTACTGTGAGGGAGTTCTAGAGCTTACAGTTAGATCTGGAGTGTTACTGTAAGGGAGTTCTTACAGGTAGATAGGGAGTGTTACAGTGAGGGAGGTCTAGAGCTTACAGTTATATCTGGAGTGTTACTGTGAGGGATGTCTTACAGGTAGATAGGGAGTGTTACTGTGAGGGAGGTCTTACAGGTAGATAGGGAGTGTTACTGTGAGGGAGGTCTAGAGCTTACAGTTAGATCAGGAGTGTTACTGTGAGGGAGGTCTAGAGCTTACAGTTAGATCTGGAGTATTACTGTGAGGGATGTCTTACAGGTAGATAGGGAGTGTTACTGTGAGGGAGGTCTAGAGCTTACAGGTAGATCTGGAGTGTTACTGTGAGGGAGTTCTTACAGGTAGATAGGGAGTGTTACTGTGAGGGAGGTCTAGAGCTTACAGGTAGATCTGGAGTGTTACTGTGAGGGAGTTCTAGAGCTTACAGGTAGATCTGGTGTGTTACTGTGAGGGAGGTCTAGAGCTTACAGTTAGATCTGGAGTGTTACTGTGAGGGAGTTCTAGAGCTTACAGGTAGATCTGGAGTGTTACTGTGAGGGAGGTCTAGAGCTTACAGGTAGATCTGGCGTTTTACTGTGAGGGAGTTCTAGAGCTTACAGGTAGATCTGGAGTGTTACTGTGAGGGATGTCTTACAGGTAGTTCTGGAGTGTTACTGTGAGGGAGGTCTAGAGCTTACAGGTAGATCTGGAGTGTTACTGTGAGGGAGGTCTAGAGCTTACAGGTAGATCTGGAGTGTTACTGTGAGGGAGGTCTAGAGCTTACAGGTAGATCTGGAGTGTTACTGTGAGGGAGGTCTAGAGCTTACAGTTAGATCTGGAGTGTTACTGTGAGGGAGGTCTAGAGCTTACAGTTAGATCTGGAGTGTTACTGTGAGGGAGTTCTAGAGCTTACAGTTAGATCTGGAGTGTTACTGTGAGGGAGTTCTTACAGGTAGATAGGGAGTGTTACAGTGAGGGAGGTCTAGAGCTTACAGTTAGATCTGGAGTGTTACTGTGAGGGATGTCTTACAGGTAGATAGGGAGTATTACTGTGAGGGATGTCTTACAGGTAGATAGGGAGTGTTACTGTGAGGGAGGTCTAGAGCTTACAGGTAGATCTGGAGTGTTACTGTGAGGGAGGTCTAGAGCTTACAGGTAGATCTGGAGTGTTACTGTGAGGGAGTTCTAGAGCTTACAGGTAGATCTGGAGTGTTACTGTGAGGGAGGTCTAGAGCTTACAGTTAGATCTGGAGTGTTACTGTGAGGGAGTTCTAGAGCTTACAGGTAGATCTGGAGTGTTACTGTGAGGGAGGTCTAGAGCTTACAGGTAGATCTGGAGTGTTACTGTGAGGGAGGTCTAGAGCTTACAGGTAGATCTGGAGTGTTACTGTGAGGGAGGTCTAGAGCTTACAGGTAGATCTGGAGTGTTACTGTGAGGGAGGTCTAGAGCTTACAGGCAGATCTGGACTGTTACTGTGAGGGAGGTCTAGAGCTTACAGGTAGATCTGGAGTGTTACTGTGATGGAGTTCCAGAGCTTACAGGTAGATCTGGAGTGTTACTGTGATGGAGTTCCAGAGCTTACAGGTAGATCTGGAGTGTTACTGTGAGGGAGGTCTAGAGCTTACAGGTAGATCTGGAGTGTTACTGTGAGGGAGGTCTAGAGCTTACAGGCAGATCTGGACTGTTACTGTGAGGGAGGTCTAGAGCTTACAGGTAGATCTGGAGTGTTACTGTGATGGAGTTCCAGAGCTTACAGGTAGATCTGGAGTGTTACTGTGAGGGAGGTATAGAGCTTACAGGTAGATCTGGAGTCTTACTGTGAGGGAGGTCTAGAGCTTACAGGTAGATCTGGAGTGTTACTGTGAGGGAGGTCTAGAGCTTACAGGTAGATCTGGAGTGTTACTGTGAGGGAGGTCTAGAGTTTACAGGTAGATCTGGAGTGTTACTGTGAGGGAGGTCTAGAGTTTACAGGTAGATCTGGAGTGTTACTGTGAGGGAGGTCTAGAGCTTACAGGTAGATCTGGAGTGTTACTGTGAGGGAGGTCTAGAGCTTACAGGTAGATCTGGAGTGTTACTCTGAGGGAGGTCTAGAGCTTACAGGTAGATCTGGAGTGTTACTATGAGGGAGTTCTAGAGCTTACAGGTAGATCTGGAGTGTTACTATGAGGGAGTTCTAGAGCTTACAGGTAGATCTGGAGTGTTACTATGAGGGAGTTCTAGAGCTTACAGGTAGATCTGGAGTGTTACTATGAGGGAGTTCTAGAGCTTACAGGTAGATCTGGAGTGTTACTATGAGGGAGTTCTAGAGCTTACAGGTAGATCTGGAGTGTTACTATGAGGGAGTTCTAGAGCTTACAGGTAGATCTGGAGTGTTACTATGAGGGAGTTCTAGAGCTTACAGGTAGATCTGGAGTGTTACTATGAGGGAGTTCTAGAGAGCTTGAGGGAGTTCTAGAGTACAGATCTGGAGTGTTACTATGAGGGAGTTCTAGAGCTTACAGGTAGATCTGGAGTGTTACTATGAGGGAGTTCTAGAGCTTACAGGTAGATCTGGAGTGTTACTATGAGGGAGTTCTAGAGCTTACAGGTAGATCTGGAGTGTTACTATGAGGGAGTTCTAGAGCTTACAGGTAGATCTGGAGTGTTACTATGAGGGAGTTCTAGAGCTTACAGGTAGATCTGGAGTGTTACTATGAGGGAGTTCTAGAGCTTACAGGTAGATCTGGAGTGTTACTATGAGGGAGTTCTAGAGCTTACAGGTAGATCTGGAGTGTTACTATGAGGGAGTTCTAGAGCTTACAGGTAGATCTGGAGTGTTACTATGAGGGAGTTCTAGAGCTTACAGGTAGATCTGGAGTGTTACTATGAGGGAGTTCTAGAGCTTACAGGTAGATCTGGAGTGTTTTTTTGTTGTTGTTTTTTGTGTGTGAATTTTACCCCTTTTTCTCCCCAATTTCGTGGTATCCAATTGTTGTCTCATCGCTACAACTCCCGTACGGGCTCGGGAGAGACGAAGGTTGAAAGTCATGCGTCCTCCGATACACAACCCAACCAGCCGTACTGCTTCTTAATACAGCGCGCATCCAACCCGGAAGCCAGCCGCACCAATGTGTTGGAGGGTACACCGTGCACCTGGCAACCTTGGTTAGCGCTCACTGAGCCCGGCCCGCCACAGGAGTCGCTGGTGCGCGATGAGTTTCTAGAGCTTACAGGTAGATCTGGAGTGTTACTGTGAGGTGAGTTTCTAGAGCTTACAGGTAGATAGGGAGTGTTACTGCGAGGGAGGTCTTACAGGTAGATAGGGAGTGTTACTGTGAGGGAGGTCTTACAGGTAGATCTGGAGTGTTACTGTGAGGGAGGTCTTACAGGTAGATCTGGAGTGTTACTGTGAGGGAGGTCTTACAGGTAGATCTGGAGTGTTACTGTGAGGGAGGTCTAGAGACTACAGGTAGATAGGGAGTGTTACTGTGAGGGAGGTTGTTAAGGGAATTTTTATCAATGATGACTAATTATGTATACATTTCAATCAGGACTGACTAATCCGAATGCTATTATGCTACTGTACATGTATGCATTTTCTCTCTTGCTCCCAGTATTGAATATAATGTAGTGAATGTAGTCAAGAGTTTAGAACAATGACGGTCTGTTCCTTGGTACAAATGAATGAACTATGAATCCAGACTGTCTAGAATGCTTATCTACACTGACTGACCTTGGCTCTAGGCGAGGAGGGAAAGCTTGAGAGCTATAGAGCCTTTATACCAGTGTCAAGAAGAGACAGAACATTTAGAAAACGCTGACGTCATTTTCAGTTTATAACCTGTGGTAAAATGTGTATGAACTCAGTACTCTCTTGAATAAAGGCTGTTACTTGACTTTCAAGACCGGACTCTGTCCATTCCTATAAAATAAGGGTCTTACAAATTCTTATGAATTGACAGAGTGTTTAATTTTAATTGGGAATTAAAACAGAGGAATTAAATTCCTTCAACAGAGGTCTAGAGCTTACAGGTAGATAGGGAGTGTTACTGTGAGGGAGGTCTTACAGGTAGATAGGGAGTGTTACTGTGAGGGAGGTCTTACAGGTAGATAGGGAGTGTTACTGTGAGGGAGGTCTTACAGGTAGATAGGGAGTGTTACTGTGAAGGAGTTCTAACCTTATAGTACTGTCCCATGGGCATGCCTTGCGGGTGGTACTGGCCTGGCCCCTGCCCCACAGGCATCCTCTGGCCCGGATAGTTGGGGGAGGGCATTGGCCTGGAGGGGTTAGAGGTGGGGTACTGACTCTGCTGGGGAGGGAACTGACCATTAGGACCATACTGCTGACCCCCGTAGTTTGGCTGTAAGGAAGAGAGAGAGATAGGGCGGGGGGGTATAGAAACAATCAATACCTTAAAACTGTTTTTTATTTTCATTAAGTGAGGAGGCATTAGTTTTAAGATGAAAAATAAAGGAAATTGACCTACTGGAGAAAGGCATGTACTATGGTCATACTATACTGAAAGGAAAAGCACCCCCTCCCACCCACACCCACACACCCCATCCAACTCACCTCTCCAGGATAGGGCCTCTTCATTCCCTGCATAGGCATGGCCTGCCTGGGGCCTCCAGGTCCTCCGTAGCCCTGCTGGGACATCCTCTGGCCGTGAGCCCCAAAAGGCCCCATGGCTGAGGCTCGAGTTTGGTTCATGCCCATGGGAGGCCCACCCATGCTGGGGTTGTTCATGGCCTGGCCCATGCTGCCTGGGTTCATGCCTCCAGGGGGCCCTCTGGGTCCAGGCTGGTTCATGAACTGGTTGTTGTACGCCTGAGTTGGGCCCATCTGGAAGGAGGAACACATCTGGAAGGAGGAAAACAGGATGAAGAGACAGTTAGGTAGGAAGTTGCAGGTGTTATTAGTGTGTATGTAGTAATACCTGATTTTCCGCAGGCACAAAACAGGACATTATAACTAAATAACTGAAGTTGTTTCTAAATTTTAGTATTATGGTAATGTGTACTGTCTGTGTGTGTGTGTCCGTACCTGTCCATACTGGTTCATCTCTTTGTTCTGGGTCTCTTGCTGCATGGCTGCCACGGTAGCTGTTGCCGTGGCGGTTGCCGTAGCAGCGGCGGCAGCGACAGCGGCAGCAGCAGCGGCAGCTGCTGGTTGGGTGAAGTCGCCAGGCTGGCGGGAGTGTTGGGGCATCCCCATCCCCCCTGGGGGAGTGTTAGGACCACCTGGGTAACTAGATCATGGAAACAACATGAATTAGAGCTGTGTACTGCATGTGTGAAAAGGTAAGAAAAGCATAGAGAAGAACAATAAACAGAAGGTTAACTTCACACATGTCTGTGCATGGCCTCTTACCTCCCGCTGTAGCCCCCTCCACTGGGGTATCCCTGCCTGCCATACATCCCCTGCTGCATGTAGCCCGGGCCCTGGCCTCCCTTGGCCGGGAACTGCTGCTGCTGGCCGGAGAACTGGGGGGAGTTGAGGCCTGCCGGACCCCCAGACATACCCTGACCCATGGGGTTACCTCCTGGGTTCATATGGCTGGAGCTGTTGGCCAACACCTGGGGGAAGAAGGTATCCTTGATAAAGCATTTTGGTTAGACACAGCAAACAGGGTTATGGCAACCATAAAATATGTAACTCTATGATGTCGACTCACTTTCTGGGGCTTGTGATATAAGCTTTGGGTGATACACATACAGAGAACCATATTTTGACCCACATCAGAATTCTGAATAAATGTGCCTAGGGGGATTTGGGATTTAGGGTCTGTCTTCATCAGGTACCTCAATTACTAGACAGAAATACAAAGGTGTGTTGTGTGTCTAAACATCAAGTAGTGTGTGCTGAAGTTTGTGTATGTGTTGTGTCTCACCTGACTCTGTGACGTGTTGGTCACACCCCACACGGTGGTAACCACAGACAATGACCCTGGGGGCTGGTTGTTGTTCTGTTGCCATGGAACCGAGTCGTAGGTAAATGACCCATCACTACAGTCCAAATACAAAACACACATATTAACCCATCACTGCAAGACAGACAGACAGACAGACAGACAGACAGACAGACAGACAGACAGACAGACAGACAGACAGACAGACAGACAGACAGACAGACAGACAGACAGACAGACAGACAGGCAGGCAGACAGACAGGCAGACAGACAGACAGACAGACAGACAGACAGACAGACAGACAGACAGACAGGCAGGCAGGCAGGCAGGCAGACAGACAGACAGACAGACAGGCAGGCAGGCACCACAGGGCAGATACACTAACGAGACAGCCGTGGCTTTCATTTGGCCATGTATGTAACACAACAGAGGATTGCATATCCGCCCAGAAATGTTCTCAGAATTCTTGGAAACATTTGGCCACGTATATGTCATTTGGAATATTTGGCATTAAAACTCCAAACAAATCCAAGGCTAGAATATGACTAACTAGAACATTATGAATAAACAAACTAAACTCTGCAGGGAGAAACACCGTGATGTAACAGGGAAGTAACGTTTATGGAAAGGAATGTGTTTTCACACACTCACGAAGGCACACACACACACACACACACACACACACACACACACACACACACACACACACACACACACACACACACACACACACACACACACACACACACACACACACATAGCTCTGGTGTTGGAAGGGACCAGATGTACAACGTCTCTTCAAGTTGGTAGAACACTTCTCAAGATGCTAGGCACAGAGCACAATTCTGGCAGCCAGACAGAGGTTTGGAATCGGAGCCATGTTTCTTAACTTAACAGCCCACTCCCTTGCTGTCTGTCTGTCTGTGTGTTTCTGTCCCTCTCCTTCAAGATAACTCTGCTAAGCTTGCCTTGGCTCACTTTCATGAAGAGAAAGACATACGTGTATTTATTCATTTATTTGAGGAGAGAAGAGGATAGTTTAGCTTAGAGATCTTTGACACCTATTCATTCAAGGGTTTTTCTTTATTTGTACTATTTTGTGGAATTTCTTTCCTTCTTAAAGAATTTGAGCCTATCAGTTGTGTTGTGACAAGGTAGGGTTGGTATACAGATGATAGCCCTGTTTGGTAAAAGACCAAGTCCATATTATGGCAAGAACAAATAAGCGAAGAGAAACGAAAGTTAACGTCAATTACATTAAGATATTAAGGTCAGTCAATATGGGAAATGTCAAGAACTTTGAACGTTTCTTAAAGTGCAGTCACAAAAACCATCAAGCTCTACGATGAAACTGGCTCTCATGAGGACCGCCACAGGAAAGGAAGACCCAGAGTTACCTCTGCTGCAGAGGATAAGTTCATTAGAGTTACACGCCTCAGAAATTGCAGCCCAAGTAACAGACACATCTCAGCATCAACTGTTCAGAGGAGACTGTGTGAATCAGGCCTTGATGTTTGAATTGCAGCAAAGAAACCACTACTAAATGACACCAATAAGAAGAAGAGACTTTCTTGGGCCAAGAAACATGAGCAATGGACATTAGACCGGTAGAAATCTGTCCAAATTTGAGATTTTTGTTTCCAACCGACGTGTCTTTGTGAGACGCAGAGTATGTGAATGGATGATCTCCGCATGTGTGGTTCCCAATGCGAAGCATGGAGGAGGTGTGATGGTGTGATGGTGCTTTGCTGATGATCACGGTCTGTGATTTATTTAGAATTCAAGGCACACTTAACCAGCATGGCTACCACGGCATTCTGCAGCGATACGCCATCCCATCTGGTTTGAGCTTAGTGGGACTATCATTCGTTTTTCAACAGGACAATGACCCAACACACCTCCAGGCTGTGTAAGGGCTATTTGACCAGGAAGGAGAGTGATGGAGTGCTGTATCAGATGACCTGGCCTCCACAATCACCTGACCTCAACCCAATTGAGATGGTTTGGGATGAGTTGGGTCTGCAGAGTGAAGGAAAAGCAGCCAACAAGTGCTAAACAAGACTTCCATTCCAGGTGAAGCTGGTTGAGAATAACAAGAGTGTGCAAAGCTGTCATCAAGGCAAAGGGTGGCTACTTTGAAGGATCTCAAACATAAAATATATTTTGATAATACATGATTCCATATGTGTTATTTCATAGTTGTGATGTCTTCACTATTATTCTACAATGTAGAAAATAGTAAAAATAAAGAAAAACCCTTGAATGAGTAGGTGTGTCCAAACTTTGGACTGGTACTGTAAGTAGGGATGAAACGATTCACAGATCGGTCCCTGATTCAAATGTTTAAGGTAAGAGTGCATCGGTCTGTGGGAGCCCCAAACCGATCCAAATGAAGCATGCATCAGTCAGAAAACCCATTCAAACTTTACTAATCAGCAGTTCACTAATGTTTGTTACTCAGATTGTTTTATTCTAAAAATAACTCTTATCTGTTGTGACTGAATTGATGCGTCCTCTCCTTTAGTTCAGTAGCCTATACAACTTTTATGCATGAAACTGCATATGACAACTGTGTGCACAGTGTGGGAGACACAGCTGCTCGCGCCACAAAGAGGTAGGCTCTCTGTTCTAATAAGCTATCCGTACATCTGGCACCCTCAGCATTTAGATGCTATCCGTACATCTGGCACCCTCAGCATTTAGATGCTATCCGTACATCTGGCACCCTCAGCATTTAGATGCTATCCGTACATCTGGCACCCTCAGCATTTAGATGCTATCCGTACATCTGGCACCCTCAGCATTTAGATGCTATCCGTACATCTGGCACCCTCAGCATTTAGATGCTTGTAAAATGGCTTTCGCAATGTCAAATCATAGGCTTTATTAGTTGAGTGACAACCAATGTAATTTGCTGGGTCAATGTTACCAAACGCACTGTAGAGAATTGTGTTCCACCAGAGGTGTGTAGCTGCCAGAATGGACGCACTGACAACGATGAGACAGCCTATAGGGAGGTCAGAGACCTGACAGTGTGGTGCCAGGACAACGACCTCTCCCTCAATGTGAGCAAGACAAAGGAGCTGATCGTGGACTACAGAAAAAGGAGAATCGAACAGGCCCCCATTAACATCGACAGGGCTGTAGTGGAGAGGGTCGAGAGTTTCAAGTTCCTTGGTGTCCACATCAACAAACTATCATGGTCCAAACACACCAAGACAGTCGTGAAGAGGGCAGGACAACACCTTTTCCCCCTCAGGAGACTGAGGGAGAAATGGGTACCCAGATCTTCAAAAAGTTCTACAGCTGCACCATTGAGAGCATTCTGTCCGGTTGCATCACCACCTGGTATGGCAACTGCTCAGCATCCGACCATAAGGGCTACAGAGGGTAGTGCACACGGCCCAGTACATCACTGGGGCCAAGCTTCCTGCCACTCAGGACCTATACACTAGGCAGTGTCAGAGGAAGCCCCAAAAATGGTCAAAGACTCCAATCACCCAAGTCATAGACGGTTCTCTCTGCTACCGTACGGCAAGCGGTACCGGAGAGCCAAGTCTAGGTCCAAAAGGCTCCTTAATAGCTTCTACCCCCAAGCCATAAGACTGCTGAACAATTAATCTTATGGCCACTCTGACTATTTACATTGACACCCCCCCTCTTTGTTTTTACACTGCTGCTACTCACTGTTGATTATTGATGCATAGTCACTTTACCCCTACCTACATGTACAAATGACCTCTAACCTGTACCCCCACACATTGACTCGGTACCGGTAACCCTGTATATAGCCTCGTTATTGTTATTTTATTGTGTTACTTTTTATTAAATGTTCTACTTTAGTTTATTATTTAGTAAATATTTTATTCACGATATTTATTGAACTTCATTGTTGGTTAAGGGCTTGTAAGTAAGTTCTACATCTGTGGTATTGGGCGCATGTGACAAATAATATTTGATCTCACAGCCAAATGCTAATTGGGGTTTTCAATCACTCAGATTTAATTGGACAAGTTAATCAGTGAGTGATTACAGATAACAAGGAGGGGACAAAAAGCATACATTTCCCTCACCCCTAATCTGATAGTGGGGTGGTAGATGCCCAATGGCTCAGTTTAAGTGCCTACACCAGTAGAGGCTGGTGGGAGGGGCTATAGGAGGACGGGCTCATAATGGCTGGAATGGAATATTTGGAACTGTCAAATGTGGTTTCCATATGTTTAATCAGTTTGATACGCTTCCATTTATTCCATTCCAGCCATTACAACGAGCCTATCCTCCTTATCGCTCCTCCCAACAGCCTCCACTGGCCCACACACGCGCACACACACACACACACATATCAGTTTAGAGAAGTCATCTCAGACAGGCCCAGCTCAGAGAGGCCCAGCTCAGAGAGGCCCAGCTCAGAGAGGCCCAGCTCAGAGAGGCCCAGCTCAGAGATTCCCAGCTCAGAGATTCCCAGCTCAGAGAGGCCCAGCTCAGAGAGGCCCAACTCAGAGAGGCCCAGCTCAGAGAGGCCCAGCTCAGAGATGCCCAGCTCAGAGATGCCCAGCTCAGAGAGGCCCAGCTCAGAGAGGCCCAGCTCAGAGAGGCCCAGCTCAGAGATGCCCAGCTCAGAGAGGCCCAGCTCAGAGATGCACAGCTCAGAGAGGCCCAGCTCAGAGATGCCCAGCTCAGAGATGCCCAGCTCAGAGAGGCCCAGCTCAGAGATGCCCAGCTCAGAGGCCCAGCTCAGAGAGGCCCAGCTCAGAGAGGCCCAGCTCAGAGAGGCCCAGCTCAGAGAGGCCCAGCTCAGAGATGCACAGCTCAGAGAGGCCCAGCTCAGAGATGCCCAGCTCAGAGAGGCCCAGCTCAGAGAGGCCCAGCTCAGAGAGGCCCAGCTCAGAGATGCACAGCTCAGAGAGGCCCAGCTCAGAGAGGCCCACCTCAGAGAGGCCCAGCTCAGAGATTCCCAGCTCAGAGATTCCCAGCTCAGAGAGGCCCAGCTCAGAGAGGCCCAACTCAGAGAGGCCCAGCTCAGAGAGGCCCAACTCAGAGAGGCCCAGCTCAGAGATGCCCAGCTCAGAGATGCCCAGCTCAGAGAGGCCCAGCTCAGAGAGGCCCAACTCAGAGAGGCCCAACTCCTGAGCTCCCATCAGCAGCGGATGTGAATTTAAAATGGAAAATGAATGTGTTCATGCAACAAATGTTAGTGCATCGAATCGAATCCTGTATCATATCGGAGCCCATGCATCTAGCTGCGTATAAAATAGTTTTAGCTCAACATTGTTTAAGTTAACATGATCGATCCAGTTTAAACCAGAGAACCAATGAGAGAACTTGTGTTTACATGAAATGTGTTCACACCTGTAGTTCTGAATATGACAATGTATCTCTATGTGTCAAACAGAAAACATGGGACAGTAAAGTAGGCAATCCATAAGCTGGCAAAAACACTGTACATCAGTCACTCTGACAGACACACACTGACCCGTGTGAGAGTCCTCCAGGGGGTTTCATGGTGTTCATGTTGGGCTGCATGGGGACTTTGCCCTGCGGAGGCTCATTCTGTCTGCTCTTCTGGTGACGCAACAGCAGGAGGCGACCCAGCTCCTCGCACCACGATGACAGCAGGGCTACAGGAAAGAAACACACACACTCGTGTCAGTCTGATAACGATGTAGGACACACACACACACACACACACAGGTCGGTCTATACTCCAGTCTGTCGGTCTCTAGTATGTCTCCAGTATGTCAGTTTGAAGTAAGTCAGTCTATTACCAAACCTATGATTATGTTTTCTTGACTACTTTGGACTCTCTGAAAGTTAAAAACATGATACAAAATATCTCAATTGATTCATGAACGATGTTCCTGTTTTGTTCTGCCTAATACATGTTGCTTCTCCCTCTTCAAGTTGGATGGCAGTTCTGCCTACTGCCACATGATGGAACCCTAACACAGTAAAGCCTGTCTGTTGCTTCCTGTCAGCCAGTGTAGATCTCATTGACTGAATGAATCTCAGTGCAGTACATCGGCTCTGATCCCTCTAGAAGAGACATCCCTGGCTTTCTGAAGAGGATGGGTGAAACACACAGAGAGAGATCGTGAGAGAGACAGAGGGAGAAAGAGATACAGAGAAAGAGGGGGATATTGAGTGAGTACGCCGTCCTCTCCCCTCCTTTCCTCACCTCCTCCTCTAACCACTCCTCCTCTTCAATGGAACCCAGTGACTAATCAGACTGCTCAGCATCTTCAGTCATCTTCGGTGCATGTTACAGTCTGCTGCACCAGACAGGCAAACATCATTATGAGACAGTTAACTGTCTGCTGCACCAGACAGGCAAACATCGTTATGAGACAGGTAACTGTCTACTGCACCAGGCAGGCAAACATCGTTATGACATGTGCATGATGTACATTAGAAGAGTTATCGAGGTCTAACCTCTTAACACAGAAAATAAGCTCAAAGGAGTTTGAGATCGAACAGCAAAGCCTTAATTGAGCAATGAATAGGGGAGAGGAGAGAGAAGGAGATGAGAGAAGGGGAGAGAAGAGAAAGGAGGAGAACAGAACAGAGCAGAGTGAGATACACCAAGCCAATCTTTAAGCAGACAGCATTTCAGAGCTTGAGGGAGGAGAGACTCAGCCCTCTTATTTGACGGGGAATTATTCCACCCTGCCATTACAGAGAGCTTATCTCCCCACTAAATCACCACCTCTGTCCTCCCTCCGCACACCCAGCCTGTTGCAAGACCAGCTATTTACACCCAGGCTGTGTCCCAAATGGACCCTTTCCTCATTATGACCAGAGCCTCCCATGGTGCTCTGGTCAAACAAAGTGCACTATAGGGTGCTATTTGAAATTGGGACATACCCCCGCACGAACAACAAAGGGCTCAGCTCATACACAGTATAGGCCATAGAAAGAGAGAGAGAGAGAGAGAGAGAGAGAGAGAGAGAGAGAGAGAGAGAGAGAGGGAGAGAGAGAGGGAGAGAGAGAGAGAGCGTGAGAGAGAAAGGGGAGAGAGATGGAGAAAGAGGGAAAGAGGGAGTGATGGCGAGAGAGAAAGAGAGGGTGAGAGAGAGAGAGAGTCAGGGGTGAAAGGAAGAAGTTGAAATATATTGTACCACTGCACCTCTCTTCAATAACGAAGCTGGATTGATTAGTTGATTGTATTGGATACATAAACATGTCAGTGACTTATTCCATTGTCGTTCGTCTAGAAAGTGACATCACCAACAGAAAACAGAATGGTGAAAGCAGCAATCAGACCGGTTCCACCAGGCTATCCCCTGTCCATCCCAGAACCCCTCTCCACTTGCCCCAGTCTGTTCCGGGGGGATTTTTCCACAAGGAACAGATCTAGAATCAGCATCCCCTCCCCCGATCCTACCTTTACCATTAGCGGGGGAAATGCAAAATGACTCAAAGATCAGCGTCTAGGAGCAACTTTACCCTTCTCAGTCCCAGTCTGCCGTAGTACTGTAGCTGCTCTCTCCCAGCGAGTGAGTCAGTGAACAGTAAGCAGATTAAGTAGACTTCTAAGCCCTCTCTGTAAACCCTTCTGTGCATGGCTCCCCTTCTAAGAATATCAGCCTTTTTCCTGAGATAATGCCTGCAGACATATGGCTATGGGTGATCGGAACAGGTGAGTTCAAAATGACTAGTGGTGGTAGTAGTTGTGGTAGTATCAGTAGTAGTAGTAGTAGCAGAAGTCATAGTAGTAGTAGTAGTAGTAGTATCAGTAGTAGTAACAGTAACAGTAGTAGTAGCAGCAGTATAGTAGTAGCAGTAGTAGTAGTAGCAGTAGTAGTAGTAGTAGCAGCAGTAGTTATAGTAGTGGTAGTAGTATTAGTGATGGTAGTAGTAGTAGTAGTGGTAGTAGCGGTAGTAGTAGTAGCAGCAGCAGTAGTAGTAGCAGCAGTAGTATTAGTAGTAGTAGCAGCAGTAGTTGTAGTAGTAGTAGTGATGGTAGTAGCAGCAGCAGTAATAGCAATAGTAGTAGTAGCAGTAGAAGTGGTAGAAGTAGTAGTTGTAGTAGTAGCAGCAGTAGTGGTAGTAGTAGTTGCAGTAGTAGTAGTAGCAGCAGTAGTAGTAGTAGCAGTAGAAGTGGTAGTAGTAGTTGTAGTAGTAGCAGCAGAAGCAGTAGTAGTGGTAGTAGAAGTAGCAGCAGTAGAAGTGGTCGTAGTAGTAGTAGCAGCAGTATAGCAGTAGCAGTTGTAGTAGTGGTAGTAGCAGCAGTAGTAGTTGTAGTAGTGGTAGTAGTAGTAGCAGTAGAAGTGGTAGTAGTAGTAGTTGTAGTAGTAGCAGCAGTATAGTAGTAGTAGCAGCAGTAGTAGTTGCAGCAGCAGTATTAGTAGCAGCAGCAGTATAGTAGTAGTAGTAGTAGCAGCAGTATAGTTGTAGTAGTAGCAGCAGTAGAAGTGGTAGTAGTAGTAGTAGCAGCAGTATAGTAGTAGCAGCAGTATAGTAGCAGCAGCAGCAGTAGTAGCAGCAGTAGTAGTTGTAGTAGTGGTAGTAATAGTAGTAGCAGCAGTAGTAGTTGTAGTAGTGGTAGTAGTAGTAGCAGTAGAAGAAGTAGTAGTTGTAGTAGTAGCAGCAGTAGTGGTAGTAGTAGTACAATTTAGTCATTTAGCAGACACTCTTATCCAGAGTGACTTTCAGTAGTGACTGGATACATTTTCATGCTGGTCCCCAGTAGCAGCAGTAGAAGTGGTAGTAGTAGTAGTAGCAGCAGCAGTATAGTAGTAGCAGCAGCAGTAGTAGCAGCAGTAGTAGTTGTAGTAGTGGCAGTAGTAGTAGTAGCAGCAGTAGTAGTTCTAGTAGTGGTAGTAGTAGTAGAAGTGGTAGAAGTAGTAGTAGTAGCAGTAGTAGTAGTAGTAGCAGCAGTAGTAACAGTTGTAGTAGTAGCAGCAGTAGTGTTAGTAGTAGTAGCAGTAGTGTTAGTAGTAGCAGCAGTAGTGGTAGTAGTAGCAGCAGCAGTAGTAGCAGTAGAAGTGGTAGTAGTAGTAGTTGTTGTAGTAGTAGCAGTAGTAGTAGTAGTAGTAGCAGCAGTAGTAGCAGTAGTAGTAGAAGTGGTAGAAGTAGTAGTTGTTGTAGTAGTAGCAGTAGTAGTAGTAGTAGTAGTAGCAGCAGTAGTAGCAGTAGTAGTTGTAGTAGTAGCAGCAGCAGTAGTAGCAGTAGAAGTGGTAGTAGTAGTAGTTGTTGTAGTAGCAGCAGTAGTAGCAGAAGTGGTAGAAGTAGTAGTTGTTGTAGTAGTAGCAGTAGTAGTAGTAGTAGTAGCAGCAGTAGTAGCAGTAGTAGTTGTAGTAGTAGCAGCAGTAGTGTTAGTAGTAGCAGCAGTAGTGTTAGTAGTAGCAGCAGTAGTGTTAGTAGTAGCAGCAGTCGTGTTAGTAGTAGCAGCAGTAGTGGTAGTAGTAGCAGCAGCAGTAGTGTTAGTAGTAGCAGCAGTAGTGTTAGTAGTAGCAGCAGTAGTGGTAGTAGTAGCAGCAGCAGTAGTGTTAGTAGTAGCAGCAGCAGTAGTGTTAGTAGTAGCAGCAGTAGTGGTAGTAGTAGCAGCAGCAGTAGTGTTAGTAGTAGCAGCAGTAGTGTTAGTAGTGGCAGCAGTAGTGTTAGTAGTAGCAGTAGTAGTTGTAGTAGTAGCAGCAGTAGTGTTAGTAGTAGCAGCAGTAGTGTTAGTAGTAGCAGCAGTCGTGTTAGTAGTAGCAGCAGTAGTAGCAGCAGTAGTGTTAGTAGTAGCAGCAGTTGTGGTAGTAGTAGCAGCAGTAGTAGCAGCAGTAGTGTTAGTAGTAGCAGCAGTCGTGTTAGTAGTAGCAGCAGTAGTGGTAGTAGTAGCAGCAGCAGTAGTAGCAGTAGAAGTGGTAGTAGTCGTAGTAGTAGCAGCAGTAGTGGTAGTAGTAGTAGCAGTAGTGGTAGTAGTACGTGGTAGTAGTAGTAGTGGTGGTGAACGGAAAGGCTTTGGAGCAACGAACCGCCCTTGCTGTCTCTGCCTGGTCGGTTCCCTTCTTTCCACTGGGTTTCTCTGCCTCTAACCATATTACAGGGGCTGAGTCACTGGCTTACTGGTGCTCTTTCATGCCGTCCCTAGGAGGGGTGTGCCACTTGAGTGGGTTGAGTCACTGATGTGATCTTCCTGTCTGGGTTGGCGCACCCCCTTGGGTTGTGCCGTGGCGGAGATCTTTGTGGGCTATACTCGGCCTGGTCTCAGGATGGTAAGTTGGTGGTTGAAGATATCCCTCTAGTAGTGTGGGGGCTGTGCTTTGGCAAAGTGGGTGGGGTTATATCCTTCCTGTTTGGCCCTGTCTGGGGGTATCATCGGGTGGGGCCATAGTGTCTCCTGACCCCTCCTGTCTCAGCCTCCAGTATTTGTGCTGCAGTAGTTTATGTGTCGAGGGGCTAGGATCAGTTTGTTATATCTGGAGTACTTCTCCTGTCTTATCCGGGGTCCTGTGTAAATTTAAGTATGCTCTCTCTCTTTCTCTCTTTCTTTCTCTCTCTCTGAGGACCTGAGCCCTAGGACCATGCCTCAGGACTACCTGGCATGATGTCCCTAGTCCACCTGGCCGTGCTGCTGCTCCAGTTTCAACTGTTCTGCCTGCGGCTATGGAATCCTGACCTGTTCACCGGACGTGCTACCTGTCCCAGACCTACTATTTGACCATGCTGGTCATTTATGAACATTTGAACATCTTGGCCATGTTCTGTTATAATCTCCACCCGGCACAGACAGAAGAGGACTGGCCACCCTTCATAGCCTGGTTCCTCTCTAGGTTTCTTCCTAGGTTTTGGCCTTTCTAGGGAGTTTTTCCTAGCCAATGTACTTCAACACCTTCATTGCTTGCTGTTTGGGGTTTTAGGCTGGGTTTCTGTATTGAGATATCAGCTGGATGTACGAAGGGCTATATAAATATATTTGATTTTGATTTGGTAGTAGTAGCAGCAGTAGTGGTAGTAGTAGCAGCAGTTGTGGTAGTAGTAGCAGCAGTAGTAGCAGCAGTAGTGGTAGTAGTAGCAGCAGTTGTGGTAGTAGTAGCAGCAGTAGTAGCAGCAGTTGTGGTAGTAGTAGCTGCAGTTGTGGTAGTAGTAGCAGCAGTAGTAGCAGCAGTAGTGGTAGTAGTAGCAGCAGTAGTAGCAGCAGTTGTGGTAGTAGTAGCAGCAGTAGTAGCAGCAGTAGTGGTAGTAGTAGCAGCAGTTGTGGTAGTAGTAGCAGCAGTAGTAGCAGCAGTTGTGGCATTAGTAGCTGCAGTTGTGGTAGTAGTAGCAGCAGTAGTGGTAGTAGTAGTAGCAGCAGTTGTGGTAGTAGTAGCAGCAGTAGTAGCAGCAGTAGTGGTAGTAGTAGCAGCAGTAGTAGCAGCAGTAGTGGTAGTAGTACCAGCAGTAGTTGTGGTAGTAGTAGCAGCAGTAGTAGCAGCAGTAGTGGTAGTAGTAGCA
Organism: Oncorhynchus keta; assembly: GCF_023373465.1. Classification (NCBI taxonomy): domain Eukaryota; kingdom Metazoa; phylum Chordata; class Actinopteri; order Salmoniformes; family Salmonidae; genus Oncorhynchus; species Oncorhynchus keta. The sequence continues at coordinate 25,311,737 of NC_068456.1, forward strand.
GCAGTAGTAGCAGCAGTAGTGGTAGTAGTAGCAGCAGTAGTGGTAGTAGTAGTAGCAGCAGTTGTGGTAGTAGTAGCAGTAGTAGTAGCAGCAGTAGTGGTAGTAGTAGCAGTAGTAGTAGCAGCAGTAGTGGTAGTAGTAGCAGCAGTAGTAGCAGCAGTTGTGGCAGTAGTAGAGGCAGTAGTAGCAGCAGTTGTGGCAGTAGTAGCAGCAGTTGTGGTAGTAGTATCAGCAGTAGTGGGAGTAGTAGCAGCAGTTGTGGTAGTAGTAGCAGCAGTAGCAGCAGCAGTAGTGGTAGTAGTAGCAGCAGTTGTGGTAGTAGTATCAGCAGTAGTAGCAGCAGTAGTGGTAGTAGTAGCAGTAGTGGTGGTAGTAGTATCAGCAGTAGCAGCAGCAGTAGTGGTAGTAGTAGCAGCAGTAGTGGTGGTAGTACAGCAGTAGTAGTAGTAGTAGTAGTGGTAGTAGTAGCAGCAGTTGTGGTAGTAGTAGCAGCAGTTGTGGTAGTAGTAGTGGTAGTAGTAGCAGCAGTAGTGGTAGTAGTAGCAGCAGTTGTGGTTGTAGTAATAGCAGCAGTAGCAGTAGTAGTGGTAGTAGTAGTAGTAGTTGTAGTATTAGCAGCAGTAGTGGTGGTAGTGGCAGCAGTAGTAGCAGTAGTAGTGGTAGAGGTAGTAGTAGTAGCAGTAGTAGTAGTTGTGGTAGCGGTAGTAGTAGTAGCAGCAGTATAGTAGTAGCAGGAGTAGTAGCAGCAATAGTATAGTAGTAGTAATAGCAGGGATTAAGTAATCTGCTCGTCTCTCCTTCTCCAACTCTCCCTAACGCTCCCTCCATAATGCTCTCCCTCCATAACGCTCTCCCTCCCTAACTCTCTCTCTCTCAGCTCTACAGTAATTAGTATTGGGAGTTTCCTTGTACATGAGGACTTGCCCTCTATCATTAGTTAATGGGGACACAGCAGCCTGTTTCCCGGGTTACAATTCCTGCAGTTCACACAGGCTGGATGACTCAGATGTTTTAGCTAGTGGAGGTGAGACTGTCTCCAGGGAATCTCCTCTTCCACACTGAAAGGTACAGGCACGACAAAAGTATGTGGACACCCATTCAAATGACTGGATTCTGCTATTTCAGCCACATCGTTGGTGACAAGTGCACACAGCCATGCAATCTCCATAGACAAACATTGGCAGTAGAATGACCTCAACATGGCACCGTCATAGGATACCACCTTTCCAATAAGTCAGTTCGTAAAATTTCTGCCCTGTTAGAGCTGTCCTGGTCAACTGTGAGTGCTGTTATTGTGAAGTGGATGGCTCAGCCACGAAGTAGTAGGCCTCACGAGCTCACAGAACGGGGCCGCCAACTGCTGAAGTGTGTAGAACATAACAATTGTATGTCCTTGTTTGCAACACTCACTACTGAGTTCCAAACTGTCTCTGGAAGCAACGTCAGCACAAGAACTGTTCGTCGGGAGATTAATGAAATGGGTTTCCATGGCCGAGTAGCTGCACACAAGCCTAAGATCACCATGGGCAATGCCAAGAGTCGGCTGGAGTGGTGTAAAGCTTGCCTTCTCTGGAGTGATGAATCACACTTCACCATCTGCCAGTATGACAGACTAGTCTGGGGATGCCCAGGAGAACGCTACCTGCCGAAATGCATAGCCCCAGCTGTAAAGTTTGGTGGAGAAGGAATAATGGTCTGGGGCTGTTTTTCATGGTTCGGGCTAGGCCCCAGTGAAGGGAAATCTTAACACTACAGCATACAATTACATTCTTGATGATTCTGTGCTTCCAACTTTGTGGCAGCAGTTTGGGGAAGGTCCTTTCCTGTTTCAACATGACAACGCCCCTGTACACAAAGCCAGGTCGATACAGAAATGGTTTGTTGAGATCAGTGTGGAAGAACTTGACTGGCCTGAACAGAGCCCTGACATCAACCCCACTGAACACCTTCGGGATGAATTGGAATGCAGACTGTGAGCCAGGCCTAATCGCCCAACATCAGTGCCCAACCTCACTAATGCTCTTGTGTCTGAATGGAAGCAAGTCCCCGCAGCAATCTTCCAACATCTAGTGGAAAGCCTTCCCAGAATAGTGAGTCTGATATAGCAGCAAAGGGGGGACCATTTCCATATTAATGCCCATGACTTTGGAATGAGATGTTCAACGAGCAGGTGTCCACAAGTAGTGTATCTTTCTCTGTTGTTGACACTGCGATATCGCAGCACTTCTACATTATAAACAGCAAGTTTAAAAGACCAGACCACACATTTCCACTGAACGTACAGTTTGGATGAATGTGGTAAGCAGTGATGTCACAGACTAGCCTAAAGGACTGTTTGACTGTGCAGCCCACATTACTCTGATACAGAAACACATGCAGACCAGCTCACACACATTACAGATCGAGGTAGTACACACTGTACACATATAAGACACAGTACACATCCTCAGAACATGAAAACCGCACATTGGACGCCTATACACATACAATGTGTGACACGAGACAAAAAATATATATTTCTATAAAATCATAAGGTCTATCTATACAAGCTCCAGACAGTATGCTGTGTTATGTGGGGAGAATAATGTATGCAAAATATGGAGAGAGGATATCAAATCCTCCTGAAATCAAAAGTGTGCACCTCAAATGGCACCCTAGATCATTCCCTAAATATAGGGAATAGGGTGCCATTTGGGATGCATTCAAAGTCATGCTTCTGCAAAACCGTAATGGAACCCATTTAGCAGCCAATGATATCCTTCCCGGCCAATGATCCCCCCCCCCCTCCACTCCGCTAGCCTCTGCCCAACCAGAAGCACATCCAATGGGTTTATAATCTCTCTCCAAGACTCTTGAGGCAGATTCAATCAAAAGCGCACTGCTGGGGAAAAACCGGCTCAGGATAAATAATCACATTATTTTATAAATGGTCTGTTTTTTATTTGTTTACTGAAACGCAACTGTTCAGGTTTTCTCACAGTGCGAGTTTGATTTGGCCTCTGTGGGCATACGGAACATTCAGATGGAGAGGTGGTGATGGAGGGATGAGCGTAATGACAAACGGTCAGATGCTGGAGCCAGAGAAGGATGGAGGGAGTGAGGGATGGAGGGAGGGAGGTTAACTACCTGAGTCACTCTGACATCTCCTGCAGGTGTTGGTTTCTGTAGGGTTCAAATTACACATTTTACTGGGGAGGGAGGGGTTAATCACGAACAAAACACAAAATGCAGCAGCAACAGTCAAGTTAAAGGTGCAGTCTGCAATTTATGTGTCTTGTCTCCCTGTGTATGTGCCCACAGCACCAAACCCACAAATAATCGAGGCTCAAAGAAAACACACACAAAACAAAAACTAAATTAGGCCCACTTTGGCAAAAATCCTAGGCTCATGCCAATCCCTCGCAAAGACCCTTTCCTTCCGCCCCACAGGGTCAGTAGACTTCACATCTCCAGATCATAATATGCATTTGGCTGTGAATACCTGATCCCAAAAAGAGATGCAGAGAGGGAGAGTCATGGTAGATAATGCACTATGTAGAAAAATAAAAATAACTCCCGCACAACAGGATTTATTGTGGTTGACTTCAATGCTCTTGAGAGGGCACAGAGATAGGATAAATCATACTAGTTTCCAGATTACAATGCAGCCTAGCGTAGTGTGCTCACGCACGCACGTTATAGCAGCAAAGGGGGGACCATTTCCATATTAATGCCCAAAAAATTACATTTCTCAATCACACACTTGCTCGCACGCACTCACACACACTTATACTGTAAGGATTCCTTTTTAAATACAGTATTATTATTTTTTTCAAACAATACAAAATAAAACATACACATACAAACACCAACATACTGACGCACAACAACTGGAGGTTTCAGTGGTTAGAACACATTACATGGATAGGATTTACACTATCCTGAGGCTAGTCCAAAATAGGATTTTCCTGTGTTTTATTTATACAATACCAGTTTATTAGGTACACACATTTAGTACCATGCGTTGCTCAATTGGTATCAAGGGACCTAACATGTGCCAGAAAAACATTCCCCACACATCCTGTACCAGACAGGATGTGTCCAAATCCAGACAACAGTACACCACCAACCTGTACCAGACAGGATGTGTCCAAATCCAGACAACAGTACACCACCAACCTGTACCAGACAGGATGTGTCCAAATCCAGACAACAGTACACCACCAACCTGTACCAGACAGGATGTGTCCAAATCCAGACAACAGCACACCACCAACCTGTACCAGACAGGATGTGTCCAAATCCAGACAACAGTACACCACCAACCTGTACCAGACAGGATGTGTCCAAATCCAGACAACAGTACACCACCAACCTGTACCAGACAGGATGTGTCCAAATCCAGACAACAGTACACCACCAACCTGTACCAGACAGGATGTGTCCAAATCCAGACAACAGTACACCACCAACCTGTACCAGACAGGATGTGTCCAAATCCAGACAACAGCACACCACCAACCTGTACCAGACAGGATGTGTCCAAATCCAGACAACAGTACACCACCAACCTGTACCAGACAGGATGTGTCCAAATCCAGACAACAGTACACCACCAACCTGTACCAGACAGGATGTGTCCAAATCCAGACAACAGTACACCACCAACCTGTACCAGACAGGATGTGTCCAAATCCAGACAACAGTACACCACCAACCTGTACCAGACAGGATGTGTCCAAATCCAGACAACAGCACACCACCAACCTGTACCAGACAGGATGTGTCCAAATCCAGACAACAGTACACCAGAATTAATTGGACCAGGCAATGTTTTTCCACTCCTCAGTTGTCCAGTGTTGGTGATCGCATTTTCACTGGAGCCACTTCTTCTTGATTTTAGCTGATAGGTGTGGACACTGTTGTCTGGACACTGTTGTCTGGACACCGTTGTCTGTTTGTGGCCCGCCTGTTAGCTTGCATGATTCTTGCCATTCTCCTTCGACCTCTCGTCAATGTTTTCGCCCATAGGACTGACGCTGACTGGGTGTTTTTTGTTTGTCTCACCATTCTCGGTAATCCCTAGGCACTCTCGTGTGTGGAAGGTCGAAGGGGGTTCTGAGATACTGGATCCCGCACGCCTGACACCGACAATCATACCACACTCAAAGTCGCTTAGGTCACTTGTTTTTCCAACTCTAGCATCCAATCAAACAGTAACTGAATGCCTGTCTTATATAGCAAGCCACGGCCACGTGACTCACTGTCTGTAGAAGCGATCCGTTTTCGTGGTGTACCTAATAAACTGGCCACTGAGTGTATTTCCACACTATGATGTTGGAATAATACTGTTAAATTGTACAAATGACGAAAAGACCATCCTAAAATTGTTGCCTGTTTTGGTGGGTACCAGGCGGTAAATTAGTTGAAATAAGAAATAAGAATAAGAGAGTTCCAAATTCCTGTTTGCCCCTCCCACTCAGACCAATCCTAGACCGTCCTAGCAAAATTCCTGTTTGCCCCTCCCACTCAGACCAATCCTAGACCGTCCTAGCAAAATTCTTGCTTGAGAAATGTATCTTCGACAAGAAGCCAATTTTGTATTTTTTACCATTTTGATTAGAAACATTCACAGTAAGGTACTTATTCGTTACACAGAAAGGATTTTATATTGACATAAAACATCTTCATTGGGCCTTTAAGTCAGTGTCCTAGGCTTCTTACAGAAGAGGAAATGGCACAGACACACACACACACACACACACACAGACACACACACACACACACACACACACACACACACACACACACACACACACACACACACACACACACACACACACACACACACACACACACACACACACACACACACACACACACACACAAAAGCTCTGAGGCTACTGCCAGTGGTTTGAGCACATTAGATATACAGGAAACAGACACGGTGCAGCTCAACAGATCAACAGTGTTCACTGGGAACTACACCCTGTCTGTCTTACTGAATCACCCACTGTCCTCCCAGTACACAACCTTACTGTCCTCCCAGTACACAACCTTACTGTCCTCCCAGTACACAACCTTACTGTCCTCCCAGTACACAACCTTACTGTCCTCCCAGTACACAACCTTACTGTCCTCCCAGTACACAACCTTACTGTCGTCCCAGTACACAACCTTACTGTCGTCCCAGTACACAACCTTACTGTCCTCCCAGTACACAATCTTACTGTCCTCCCAGTACACAATCTTACTAGTTGTGCAGCCACTGTCCTCTCAGTACTACACAATCTTACTGAACGGGTAGACAGTCTCTCTGATGCAGAGCTCAGGTCAGTGAGTCAAACTGTGGCCCAAGTGTGTGTGTGTGCCTGTGTGTGTGCGTGTGTGTGTGTGTCAAACTGTGGCCCAAGCAGGTCAAGCCCTTGTCAGCTGATGTCTAACGCCTGTCCTGTGCAGTGCTGCTAGGCTCTCGTCACGCTCTCAGACATACAGTACCAGTCCAAAGTTTGGACACACTTACTCATTCAAGGGTTTTTCTTTATTTGTACTATTTTCTACATTTCACAACTATGAAATAACACATATGGAATCATGTAGTAACCAAAAAAGTGTTCATCAAATCAAAACATATTTTAGATTCTTGAAAGTAGCCACCCTTTGCCTTGATGAAAGCTTTGCACAATCTAGGCACTCTCTCAACCAGCTTCACCTGGAATGCTTTTCCAAGTGTCTTGAAGGAGTTCCCACATATGCTGAGCACTTGTTGGCCTCTTTTCCTTCACTTTGCTGTCCAACTCATCCCAAACCATCTTAATTTGGTTGAGATTGGGCGATTGTGGAGGCCAGGTCATCTGATGCACCACTCCATCACTCTCCTTCTTGGTCAAATAGTCCTTACGCAGCCTGGAGGTGTGTTGGGTCATTGTCCTGTTGAAAAACAAATGATTGTCCCACTAAATGCAAACCAGATGGGATGGTGTTTCGCTGCAGAATGCTGTGGTAGCCATGCTGGTTAAGTGTGCCTTGAATTCTAAATAAATCATAGACAGTGTCACCAGCAAAGCACCATCACACCTTCTCTTCCATGCTTCACGGTGGGAACCACACATGCGGAGATCATCCATTCATCTACTCTGCATCTCACAAAGACACGTCAGTTGGAAAAAAAATCTCTAATTTGGACTCATCAGACCAAAGGACAGATTTCTACCGGTCTAATGTCCATTGCTCGTGTTTCTTGGCCAAAGCAAGTCTCTTCTTATTATTGGTGTCCTTTAGTAGTGGTTTCTTTGCAGCAATTCGACTATGAAGGCCTGATTCACGTAGTCTCCTCTGAACAGTTGATGTTGAGACGTGTCTGTTACTTTAACTCTGTGAAGCATTTATTTGGCCTGCAATTTCTGAGGCTGGTAACTCTGAAGAACATATCCTCCGCAGCACAGAGGCAACTCTGGGTCTTCCTGTGGTGGTCTTCATGAGAGACAGTTTCATCATGGCGCTTGATGGTTTTTGCGACTGCACTTGAAGAAACTTCCAAATTTCTAGACATTTTCCGTATTGATGGACCTTCATGTCTTAAAGTATTGATGGACTGTCGTTTATTTTTGCTTATTTGAGATGTTCTTGTCATAATATGGACTTGGTCTTTTACCAAATAGGGCTATCTTCTGTATACTACCCCTACCATGTCACAACACGACTGAAGGCACACATGGTAATTGAAATGCATTCATGAAGCTGGTTGAGAAAATGTGAAGAGTGTGCAAAGCTGTCATCAAGGCAAAGGGTGGCTACTTTGAAGAATCTCAAACAAATCAAAATCTATCTTATATTTAAACATGTTTGGTTACTACATGATTCCATATGTGTTATTTCATGGTTTTGATGTCCTCACTATTATTCTACAATGTAGATAAAAGTAAAAATAAAGAAAAATCCTGGAATGAGTCGGTGTGTCTAAACTTTTGACTGGTACTGTATATATCCATCCACTAGAACAGAAAATGTACTACATTTCTCATAATCTTTTATAATGAATCACACTCATTTTGTAGTGCTTTAGGATATTACACTGTTGCATATAAATAGTGGAAACACACATTGAAGAGTTTTAAAACGTGGAGAGAAGAAATTCTAATTCCAAAGTTTCTAATCAATGAATCCATCAGGAGTGTCCATTCTAGTCAGACTAATTATATTCATGCTCTCAGACTCAAAACACTCATTATATCATGAGCAATAGCAGGGGACCCTACTTATATCAGACTGGGGTTGTCTAACACACAATCCCACATGCACACTGCAACCACAGACGTCACCGAAACATGCAAACATACAAATACCTTCTTCAAGCAGACAGCTCAACACAGATACAGTGCCCTCACGCTGCATTCATTCACTTTGGTTCAGTGCATCCCCTCAGCTGGTTATAAGCGGTTTTCAGACACACGTGGGTCTCGGAAGACGATCATTTCCCTCAATAGTGTGCGGAGAATTCTACTAAATGAAAAGCTGAAATGAGTCTGACACCTGGCATTTGACACACACTCAATTTGTAAAATTTCACATACTATAAAACTTTCTTTTTTCCGCACACCTAAAATGCCTAATATTTATAACTCAAATCAGAGTATTCACACACGCAGGCGCACACACACTGCTCTCAGACTTACCCAGAGTCAAGCAAAGTCTCAGTGTGTCTCATGTCATTTTCCTCATAGCACAGAGAGAGAGAGAAAGCTCTGATGTCAGAACAACACTAGACCAGTGGCAACGGTTTCACTTATTCCTCCCTTCTTTCATCTCTTTCCTCTGCCCTTACTTTCATCTTTCACTCTGTTGTTGATCTCTCTGCCTCACTCTCTCTCGTGCGCACGCGCACGCTTTCTCTCTCTCTGGTTCTCTCTCTATTTCCTGTCCAGTGTCGGCACAATGCTCGTCTATTATTCAGAAGCTGTCTCCCGGTCTCGTCGGCTCAGCCAATCAGAGATCGCTCAGTAATAATGGGTTACAGCCTCCAGCTGTACCTGCTATCAGCTCCAACTCACTCCACAGATGACAGGATGCAGGGAGAGAGGGAGAGGGGAAAGAGAGAGGGAGAGAGAGAGAGAGAGAGAGAGAGAGAGAGAGAGAGAGAGAGAGAGAGAGAGAGAAAGAGAGGGAGAGAGAGAGAGAGAGAGAGAGAGAGGGGGAAGAGAGAGGGAGAGAGAGAGCGAGAGCGAGAGAGGGGAAAGAGAGAGGGAGAGAGAGGAAAGAGAGAGGGAGAGAGAGAGAGAGAGGGGGAAGAGAGAGGGAGAGAGAGAGAGAGAGGGGAGAGAGAGAGGAGAGGGAGAGAGAGAGAGGGAAAGAGAGGGAAAGAGAGGAGAGAGAGAGAGAGAGAGAGAGAGAGAGAGAGAGAGAGAGAGAGAGAGAGAGAGAGAGAGAGAGAGAGAGAGAGAGAGAGAGAGAGAAACGAAAGAGAGGGAAAAGAGAGAGAGATACAACTCCTCCTCACCTATGTTGTGTGGTGTTGTTATTGATGCCTCCTGTTTTTATTCGCTAGTGATCATTGCACTGCCCCCTGAAGCTCTCATCACACACACAAACAGGCATGTATATAAGTATAGACACACACACTCTCTGTCTCTCACACACACACACACACACACACACACACACACACACACACACACACACACACACACACACACACACACACACACACACACACACACACACACACACACACACACACACACACACACACACACACCTAGAGGGGGAAGGAGAAGAAAATGCAGCCAGCTCACATTACTAACTTGCAGAAGTGGGTGGGACACAACATGCTAGACAGACTGTTACCTGGCCAAAGGCCAGCACATCAGAGACAGAGAGAAAGAAAGAGAGAAAGAGAGAGAGAGAGAGAGAGAGAGAGAGAGAGAGAGAGAGAGAGAGAGAGAGAGAGAGAGAGAGAGAGAGAGAGAGAGAGAGAGAGAGAGAGGGGGGAGATAGAGAGAAGGATAGAGAGAGAAAGAGGGAGGGAGAGAAAAAGAGAGAGGGGGGACAGAGAGAGGAGAGAGGGGAGAGAGATGGGAGAGAGAGAGAGAGGGGGGAGGCAAGCAGGCCTACAGAGCACCATCATTGACACACGGAGGTCTGATGCAGCATTTCACTGTAAAGTACTGTGTGAAAAGTGCAAGTTCTGCACTGAAGGTGTAAACGCTGTGATATCACCTCTTTGCACGTTTCCTCCACAAAAGAGAGACCAACCAGGTCCGCACTGTTCCACAGGAGTTCAGATAAATTACTTTTTACCAATGAATCACCTAATGTTCAAAATTATAACATCATAATCACATTAAATAAGTATTTTCCTCCGTACACATCTGTTTCAGGGGTTTTACTAGTTTGAAAAGTTAACGGTACTTTTATGTTGCAAAGAGATTTCATCATCAACATCTAAGGAGGCAAAGCTTAGTGTCAGAGGAGACTTCTTACAGACCTACATGTATACTATATATAGTTGTATAGCAGCATCTGGTTAATAATGCAGTGGCAGGAATGCTCCCCCCCATCTCTCTCTCCCCCACCTCTCTCTCTCTCCCCCCCCCCACTCTCCCCCCTCTCCCCCCCCACCCCCCACCACCTCTCTCTCCCCCCCCTCTCTCTCTCTCTCTCCCTCACCTCTCTCTCTCTCCCTCAACTCTCTCTCTCTCCCTCCCTCCTTATCTCCCCCACATCTCTCTCTCTCTCTCCCCCAACTCTCTCGCCCTCTCTCCCCCACCTCTCTCTCTCTCCCCCACCTCTCTCTCTCTCCCCCACCTCTCTCTCTCTTCCCCACCTCTCTCCCTCACCTCTCTCTCTCTCCCTCACCTCTCCCTCTCTCTCTCCCCCACCTCTCTCCCTCACCTCTCTCTCTCTCTCTCTCTCTCTCTCTCCCCCACCTCTCTCCCCCACCTCTCTCTCTCTCTGGCTCAGCAGTAATTAAATAGTCTAGAAGGTTGATTGGGTCAGTAACAAAGGAGACACTACCAGTTTGCCTTACACGGCTACAGGGAAAAGATAACTTACAGAGTGGGGGGGAGAGAAAGGGTGAGTGTCTGAAAGACAGAGCTAAAGAGGGTGAGAGGATGAGAGAGAGAGAGGAAGAGAGAGATAGAGAGAGTGTGTCTGTGTACGTACATGAGCATGTGTCTACATACACTACCTGACCAAAAGTATGTGGACAACTGCCCGTTGAACATCTCATTCCAGAATCATGAGCATTAATATGGAGTTGGTCCCCCTTTGCTGCTATAACAGACTCACTCTTCTGGGAAGGCTTTCCACTAGATGTTGGAACATTGCTGCAGGGACTTGCTTCCATTCAGCCACAAGAGCATTAGGTCGGGCACTGATGTTGGGCGATTAGGCCTGGCTCACAGTCTGCGTTCCAATTCATCCCAAAGGTGTTCGCTGGGGTTGAGGTCAGTTCGTCCACACTGATCTCGACAAAGCATTTCTGTATGGAAGTCACTTTGTGTACAGGGGCACTGTCATGCTGAAACAGGAAGGGGCCTTCCCCAAAATGTTTCCACAAAGTTGGAAGGAACAGAATGTCATTCTAGAATGTCATCGTATGCTGTAGTGTCCCGAACCATGAAAAACAGCTCCAGACCATTAATCCTCCTCCACCAAACGTTACAGTTAGCACTATGCATTGGGGAAGGTAGCGTTCTCCTGGAATCCACCAAACTCATATTCGTCCGTCATACTGCCAGATGGTGAAGCGTGATTCATCACTCTAGAGAACGTGTTTCCACCACTAAAGAGTCCAATGGAGGAAAGCTTAACATCACTCCAGGCGATGCTTAGCATTGCGCATGGTGATCTTAGGCTTGTGTGCGGCGACTCGGCCATGGAAACCCATTTCATGAAGCTCCCAACGAACAGTTCTTGTGCTGACGTTGCTTCCAGAGGCAGTTTGGAACTCGGTAGTGAGTATTGTAACCGAGGACAGACGATTTTTATGTGCAATTTTATACACCTGTCAGTAACGGGTCTGGCTGAAATAGCTAAATCCACTAATTTGAAGGGGTGCCCACATACCTTTGTATATATAGTGTATTTGTGTGCGTTTCCACAGAATGTGTGTTGTGTGTGAGTTACTGCCTGCCTCACACTGGACGTGATCTGTCACTGATGACAGGCTGGATTGGTTGCTTTCCCTGACGTGCGACAGCAGATTGCCCAGTGAACATGCTATGTTAATTTACTCAGTGCTGTCAGCATGCCACAGCCCTGCCTGGCCTGCCTAACATTCTTTACGTCTGAGACCAGAGAGGGGGACGTCAGTGAAGGGACTCTCCCAACTAACACAGAACCCTGGCCAACTCTCTCTCTGTCCCATTCCAACTTCCTTACACTCTTCTCCCTTCTCCCTTTCCACTCCAAACCAGCTAAATCTCTCTCCCTTTCCCCCTATTTCACAACCAAGTTCATGTACACTCTCGCTCTACCTCTCTAGGAGAGTTACACCCTCACCCTCTCCCATCCACTTAAAACCAATACAGCCTGGACAACAGTCTCTCCCTTGTCCCAAGTTATATATTTTCCCAACCCTCTATTTCACTAGTGTGTCAGTGGTTCAGTGCTGACACAAAACTGAGAGAAATCAGACCCCAATATGGCAGCCAGCGTAGAGACGACGGTGATATATTTGTGACAAGCAGTAGAGAGAGAAACCGGAGGAGAGCTCTGCTCTCTCTCACTTCAGTGCTTTATACAGTCACTCAGCTGTATGTGTAGATATATCTCTGAGTAGTGTCACATTTGTTAGAGGGTAAAAGAAAGTAGCAATATGTAGCACTGCTGTTCTTTGCTAACTTGGCTGCAGATTGCAAACTCAAGCTACTGTATGCAGGAACTGAAACTTTGGCTGCACACTTGTCTTTGTCATGCAGTCTCCTGATCTCTCCATATAGTCTACTACTTCCCCTAAACCCATGAGACAGTTTGTTGTGGTAGCGATGTGAATAAGGTCATGCAGTCTCCTGATCTCTCCATATAGTCTACTACTTCCCCTATTCCCATGAGACAGTTTGTTGTGGTAGCGATGTGAATAAGGTCATGCAGTCTCCTGATCTCTCCATATAGTCTACTACTTCCCCTATTCCCATGAGACAGTTTGTTGTGGTAGCGATGTGAATAAGGTCATGCAGTCTCCTGATCTCTCCATATAGTCTACTACTTCCCCTATTCCCATGAGACAGTTTGTTGTGGTAGCGATGTGAATAAGGTCATGTAGTCTCCTGATCTCTCCATATAGTCTACTACTTCCCCTAAACCCATGAGACAGTTTGTTGTGGTAGCGATGTGAATAAGGTCATGCAGTCTCCTGATCTCTCCATATAGTCTACTACTTCCCCTATTCCCATGAGACAGTTTGTTGTGGTAGCGATGTGAATAAGGTCATGCAGTCTCCTGATCTCTCCATATAGTCTACTACTTCCCCTATTCCCATGAGACAGTTTGTTGTGGTAGCGATGTGAATAAGGTCATGCAGTCTCCTGATCTCTCCATATAGTCTACTACTTCCCCTAAACCCATGAGACAGTTTGTTGTGGTAGCGATGTGAATAAGGTCATGCAGTCTCCTGATCTCTCCATATAGTCTACTACTTCCCCTATTCCCATGAGACAGTTTGTTGTGGTAGCGATGTGAATAAGGTCATGCAGTCTCCTGATCTCTCCATATAGTCTATTACTTCCCCTATTCCCATGAGACAGTTTGTTGTGGTAGCGATGTGAATAAGGTCATGCAGTCTCCTGATCTCTCCATATAGTCTACTACTTCCCTATTCCCATGAGACAGTTTGTTGTGGTAGCGATGTGAATAAGGTCATGCAGTCTCCTGATCTCTCCATATAGTCTACTACTTCCCCTATTCCCATGAGACAGTTTGTTGTGGTAGCGATGTGAATAAGGTCATGCAGTCTCCTGATCTCTCCATATAGTCTACTACTTCCCTAAACCCATGAGACAGTTTGTTGTGGTAGCGATGTGAATAAGGTCATGCAGTCTCCTGATCTCTCCATATAGTCTACTACTTCCCTAAACCCATGAGACAGTTTGTTGTGGTAGCGATGTGAATAAGGTCATGCAGTCTCCTGATCTCTCCATATAGTCTACTACTTCCCTAAACCCATGAGACAGTTTGTTGTGGTAGCGATGTGAATAAGGTCATGCAGTCTCCTGATCTCTCCATATAGTCTACTACTTCCCTATTCCCATGAGACAGTTTGTTGTGGTAGCGATGTGAATAAGGTCATGCAGTCTCCTGATCTCTCCATATAGTCTACTACTTCCCTATTCCCATGAGACAGTTTGTTGTGGTAGCGATGTGAATAAGGTCATGCAGTCTCCTGATCTCTCCATATAGTCTACTACTTCCCCTATTCCCATGAGACAGTTTGTTGTGGTAGCGATGTGAATAAGGTCATGCAGTCTCCTGATCTCTCCATATAGTCTACTACTTCCCCTATTCCCATGAGACAGTTTGTTGTGGTAGCGATGTGAATAAGGTCATGTAGTCTCCTGATCTCTCCATATAGTCTACTACTTCCCCTATTCCCATGAGACAGTTTGTTGTGGTAGCGATGTGAATAAGGTCATGCAGTCTCCTGATCTCTCCATATAGTCTACTACTTCCCCTATTCCCATGAGACAGTTTGTTGTGGTAGCGATGTGAATAAGGTCATGCAGTCTCCTGATCTCTCCATATAGTCTACTACTTCCCCTAAACCCATGAGACAGTTTGTTGTGGTAGCGATGTGAATAAGGTCATGTAGTCTCCTGATCTCTCCATATAGTCTACTACTTCCCCTAAACCCATGAGACAGTTTGTTGTGGTAGCGATGTGAATAAGGTCATGCAGTCTCCTGATCTCTCCATATAGTCTACTACTTCCCCTATTCCCATGAGACAGTTTGTTGTGGTAGCGATGTGAATAAGGTCATGCAGTCTCCTGATCTCTCCATATAGTCTATTACTTCCGCTATTCCCATGAGACAGTTTGTTGTGGTAGCGATGTGAATAAGGTCATGCAGTCTCCTGATCTCTCCATATAGTCTACTACTTCCCCTATTCCCATGAGACAGTTTGTTGTGGTAGCGATGTGAATAAGGTCATGCAGTCTCCTGATCTCTCCATATAGTCTACTACTTCCCCTAAACCCATGAGACAGTTTGTTGTGGTAGCGATGTGAATAAGGTCATGCAGTCTCCTGATCTCTCCATATAGTCTACTACTTCCCCTAAACCCATGAGACAGTTTGTTGTGGTAGCGATGTGAATAAGGTCATGCAGTCTCCTGATCTCTCCATATAGTCTACTACTTCCCCTATTCCCATGAGACAGTTTGTTGTGGTAGCGATGTGAATAAGGTCATGCAGTCTCCTGATCTCTCCATATAGTCTACTACTTCCCCTAAACCCATGAGACAGTTTGTTGTGGTAGCGATGTGAATAAGGTCATGTAGTCTCCTGATCTCTCCATATAGTCTACTACTTCCCCTATTCCCATGAGACAGTTTCTTGTGGTAGCGATGTGAATAAGGTCATGCAGTCGATTCAAATTCAATCCCTGAATGACTGATATCAATCATATACTACTCTCTTGCAAAACAGTGTTGTCAATATCAATAACTTTGTATTATTTGTATGGTTTTCTTTAATTAATTTAAGGGGAATAAGAAGAAACAAGATCCTGCATCTTTTTATGACCTTTAGTAACCTCTACCAACAATCACACAACTGTTGACATTCTGCTGCACTGTAATAGGCTAGTAGTCATCCAGCCTACATGTTATGCCAAGACTTGTTGAAAGAAGTCAGACATAAAGCATTTAAAAAAACACAATCCTCCTCTGTCACACCTTGAAATGAACCCAAGAACAACTCCAAACTCGCCCCTCTCAGGAATTCAGAAAAGTAGCTGTCTGAAATGTTTCTACACCCAAATGTGTAAGCAGTGAGGATTACGAGCGAGAGGTGAGAATGTCTGTGGGGGCTGTCATTTTGAGGGACACTGTTGTGTTTATTGAATGTCACAGAGACAGCTTCAGGGAAAGGTGGACCAAATATAAGAGGTGAAAGATTGACTGACTGCTGCCACCAGATAGGAACCAAGAACCAGTTTGGTAACCCTAAATATCCACTGGTCAGCACTGTACAAAACCTAGATGATGCTCTGTGCCTTCGGTCTATCCACTTCCCCTTGTAGGCCGTCTGAGGGAAACTATAGCTAGCGAGCGAATGAGTCAGTCAGATGTGAGGAATGGGATTAGGGTTAGCTCTGGTCTTTGTAACAATTATCAGGGACGTTGCTAAACGCACCCTAAACAGTCTGAAGGTAATCCACAGCAATGACTAAAGGCTAGCTACAGATAGGTAATCCACACCAATGACTAAAGGCTAGCTACAGCTAGGTAATCCACAGCAATGACTAAAGGCTAGCTACAGATAGGTAATCCACAGCAATGACTAAAGGCTAGCTACAGATAGATAATCCAAAGCAATGACTAAAGGCTAGCTACAGCTAGGTAATCCACAGCAATGACTAAAGGCTAGCTACAGATAGATAATCCAAAGCAATGACTAAAGGCTAGCTACAGTTAGGTAATCCAGAGCAATGACTAAAGGCTAGCTACTGCTAGGTAATCCACAGCAATGACTAAAGGCTAGCTACAGCTAGATAATCCACAGCAATGACTAAAGGCTAGCTACAGCTAGGTAATCCACAACAATGACTAAAGGCTAGCTACAGATAGGTAATCCACAGCAATGACTAAAGGCTAGCTACAGATAGGTAATCCACAGCATTGACTAAAGGCTAGCTACAGATAGGTAATCCACGGTACAGCAACTGCTAGAGGCTAACAGCTAATGGCTACCTGCAGATAATGATGCTGTCATAGCACCAGCTAGTGGTTAACTGTAGGAGGATCTTGCATTTCAGACTGCTAGCTAGTTTTTTCTAGGTGGGCTACAATAAGGCAATCTCACACTGAAAGCAATTTAAATCGCAATCCAAATCTCTGCTGAAGCGTATTGCATGGTAAAACATGCAGACCCCTAGGTTTCCGGCAGCATAATACAGCCATTACAAAGAGGTAAAGTTAACATTAGTAAAATGTTAAATATCTGGCATTTGCATTAATACTTGACCTATAAGTGTGCAGACAATTTCTTTGAACATCTCTTCTGTAATAACCGTCCTGTCATTGATCAGCCTACAGAGTGGAGCTGGAGGATGGAGAACCAGGCTGGCCCTCCCCTCCCCAGAGACGGCCAGAGTTGATCCAAGACTCTTGCTCTCTGTCTGGGCTCATGTGTCAGATGTGGGGCCCTATATTGCCAGCCTGGCTGTCAGGGGATTGTGCTGGGGCTGCACTTAATGCGGGAGGAGACACACACATACAGGTCGGGCTGGTGCATCCTCTCTTCCAGCCTCACATAGTCGCCTTAAGAGTGTCTGTGTGTTTTTACTGCGTCTGTTTCCCTCTTGTCTGGTTCCTTAGACAGACGTCCTTGCGTCCCGACGTAAGATGGATGCTGGCTGGTTGAGTGGGACCAGTCTGAGTCCCATCTGCCTCCATCCACACACTCCCTCTCTCCCTTCCTCTCTCCCTTTATCTCCCATGTATAATTCCCTTCAGTATATTTCCCATTTGTCTCCATCAGTTCTAAGCTTTCCTTCCTCTGAAACCCATTTTCAGGCTGCGTCCCAAATGGCACTATCTTCCCTTAGTCTAGTTCTTTTGACCTGGGCCATAGGGAATAGGGGGCCATAGGGAATAGGGTGCCATTTGGGACACATCGGGCCCAGGTCAAGGCCAAGGCCAGACTATCTTTATTAGATCAGAAGGCTTGGAGATGATTCTAACTATAGACCACACAGTCCAACCTGAGCCCAGGACGACAATCACATTTGACCATCAATACAGATACAGGGGAAGGAACAGGCCTGTCCATATAAACTAACGTCTGTCTATCTGTCTGTTTGGGTCCTTCTAACAGGATGATCAACCACAAAGGAAAGGTACTTTTTCTAGATGACTTACATGAGAAACAGTTGTTTTTGAAAACGCTCTCTAAGGATGAGCACAGAGGCGAATGAGAGATGAAATGGGAAAAGTAATTCTGTCGTGTATTGGTTCCAACATACTGGAAATAAACTCCCAAATATTTACCACAAAAACAAGCCAATTCCATTCCATTAGAACCACAAAAACGTTCAAGGTAACCATGGTTACTCAAAGTTCTTTCAAACACCCCTTTATCTTTATTCTGACCTGTTGTGGCTTTGTCAGGCGTTTCTCCACACCCCTCCAACCATCGATCCATCCATCGCTCTCCCTCCCTTGCCCCTGCCTGTCCAGATTTCACTCAGACAAATGGACACTCTGGAATACAGTGTGGTATGGATCGGAGGAATTGGATTTGAAAGTCAGTGTCTGAGAACAGCATTACTGTAGTGTGTAGTGTGTGTGTGTGTTGTGCGTGTGTATGTATGCGTGTGTGTGTGAATGTCTATATGTGTGTGTATGTATGTGTGTGCGCACGTGTGTGAATGTCTATGTGTGTCTATGTGTGTGTATGTGCGTGCGTGTGTGAATGTCTATGTGTGTGTATGTGCGTGCGTGTGTGAATGTCTATGTGTGTGTATGTGCATGTGTGTGTGAATGTCTATGTGTGTGTATGTGCAGAGATGGTTGAGTTGACTATTTTCTGTGAGACTGCCTATCATCGGGACAGCTCTTCTCAACGGAAGACAGAAATGAAGAAAACCACAGAAGCCCTGAAACATGACCATGGCTGTGATCCAAAAGGCACCCTATATAGTGGGCTGGTTTTGACCAGGGCCCATAGGGTGTCATTCGGGATGCATCCCATGTCTGTAACCAGGATGTGATCAGACAATCTTCTAGCGACAACAGTCAACGTTATCAACTAATACTGAGAACAACACACAAAACGGCCTCCAGAAAAGTTCAAACATTGCGCAGTGGAGTTCAACAGTAGTTATGTCCTATGTTCCTAGCCTGCACTTCATCATGAGACGGGTAACAATTTATTTTACAATCCTGTTTCACTTGGGTGGTGTTCATTTGGCACCAAGCGGAAGAAAACAAA